>NC_136975.1:45018492-45043492 GCF_032717465.1 Coenobita brevimanus
TTGGTGTGTTGCTTCAGTTCGAGTGTTGCTTCAGTTGATTCAGTTGGTGTGTTGCTTCAGTTGGTGTGTTGCTTCAGTTCGAGTGTTGCTTCAGTTGATTCAGTTCGTGTGTTGCTTCAGTTGACTCAGTTCATTTGTTGCTTAAGTTGGTGCTTACTGACACTTACTGGCTCTCCACTGGCACCCTCCCCCCTTTGATCCTGTCCTGTGACCCCCCCCCCCACAATACTGTTAAAGGTGTAAGTGTAGCCTTTATAACAGTTTATGAGGCTTAGTGTTCTGAGACTAGGCTGTGGTTGTCTAGAATATATAAGATAGATTTCTAGATTACGCTTTTGAAGATAGGTAGATAGGTAAGTGTATATATATATAATACTCCTCTTAACATACAGTATATAGTACTCTTTGTTTACATATATAATAGTCTTCTTTATATACAGACATCCTCACTCCTGTCCCTACATACATATTTTAAGACACAATCTCCACATACTGTATATACTTAAATAGACAGTGCAACATAAATACACACATACATACATGCATCTCTCCTTTCAGACAAGCTTATCCCTCACGTCTCCTCCCTATCCCCCCTCACCACCACCTCCACAATCCTCTATACATACTGTATATATACACACATACATGCACAGTGCCACCATGCACACACACAAGCGTGCACATATCCTTACTAAGCTTATCCCCACCACCACCGCAATCCTCAACACACACACACACACACACACACACACACACACACACATACATCCTTTCCCCCTATCTTCATACACTACCACAATCCACAGCATATCACCTGATCTCCTCCTCTCTCGCACTCTCACGTACCCCTCCCCCCCTCTTCTCCCACATCACCTCCTTTCACCCTCCACCCCCCTACCCTACTCTTTCTTCATCCCCCCAGTCTGTTTGCTCTCTCTCTCTCTCTCTCTCTCTCTCTCTCTCTCTCTCTCTCTCTCTCTCTCTCTCTCGTCCACACTCTTTCCACTTTCATTTTCTCCCTTCCCGCTGCTTCCTCATTTTCTCATCCCCATTCAATCTCCCTGCTTGCTTTCTGCCTTCCTTCCTTCCTTCCACATTCCCATCCCCTCCAGTCTCCTCTACCCCCTACCCTTCCATCACTCCCTTTGCCCTTTCCCTTCCCCATCCGCACTCCTCCTCCTCCTCCTCCTCCTCCTCTTGTCCACTTCCCATTTCTCCTTCATTCCCCCTCCTCTTCTTTCTCCCCCTCCCTTCCTTTCAACTCATTCTTCATTCCCTCCCAACCTCCCTCTCTCTTTCTTCTTTCCCTCCCCCTCCCTACCCTCATCCCTCTCCACCTCTCCAGCCTCTCACCTCATCCCCTTCCCTCCCTTTCATCCCTCTCCTCCCTTCTTTACCTCACCCCCTCCACCCTTTCCCTCCCTCCACCTCTCCATCTCCCCCCACCCCCTTTCCCCCTCCCAGTTACTCCTAATCCTTCTCCCCTCTTCTCTCCCCATCCCCTCCTCCTTTCCTCCCCTCCCCTCCCCTCCCCTCCCCTCTGGTATCAGGTCAAGGGTCAGGAAGGTGAGAACAAACAACAGAAAACAAAGAAACAATCAACCACAACAGCTCTCTCTCTCTCGCTCTCTCTCTCTCGCTCTCTCTCTCTCGCTCTCTCTCTCTCTCTCTCTCTCACACACACACACACACACACACACACACACACACACACACACACACACTTTTTATAGGTGGTATTGTTTTCAGAGGCTGACAGGTGTAGACCAACCCTTCTTAAACCCTTTCCCTCCTGTCAGTTTCCCACAGGTGAGAGAGAGAGAGAGAGAGAGAGAGAGAGAGAGAATATGGCCAGACCATAATACTTGTCACTTATGGAACGGCCTTTGTAAATTCTCTCTCTCTCTCTCTGTTATTATTATTATTATTATTATTATTATTATTGTTACCATCATTAGGTATGTGTCTGCGAGTACTATACCTTTACCTGTTATTAATTAGCTTCATTTTCTCTTTCCAGGTGAGTCACGTCGTCTTGCCCTACAACGATATATGTAAGTAAAAAGATAATAATATAAAGTATAAAAAAAGCAAATTTGATATACAATAGATATTTTAATGTACTGCTGCGGACATCAATTATCGACCCACTGACGATAAAAGACAGTGAACGATGACTTTTGAGACTTACATTGAAACCTAAGGAACTTTTCAGAATATTGCGTAAGTGTTTCATAATTCTTCCGCCTAAAAGTGGAACAAAAATTCTGACCGCGACTGTACATATATCCATTTATTTCGAAATTTTCAACTGAGAATATTTTGACTAGAATTCTGCTGCGTTTACTTCTCACTTATGCCATGTCCATCACTCCTCTCCCTGATGCATTTTGAGAGAGAGAGAGAGAGAGAGAAGGGGGGGGGTAAGAGAATCATTTGTCTTCTCAGTACACCAGAAGACAGTCCAGTTTTCTTTCTTACAAATTTCTTATCGTGTACCCGACCTGACTCATTTAGTATTTCCTCCACTCTCTCTCTCTCTCTCTCTCTCTCTCTCTTACACACACACACACACACACACACACACACACACACACACACACACACACACACACAAACTAGCTAACAGAAAAAAGCTCTCAACGCAAATTCGACGAAAACAAAAACATTAACCCTTTCAGATCGACGACGCCTCTTTATTTCATCCCATTACTCAGTCCAGGGCAGAGTATTGAGCTGTATAGAGTTTATTGTTCCTTTATTGGACTTTATAATTCTGAATAAAGTCGTCTTGTAGCAGCAGAAATAGAGTACAAACTAGATGTTATTGAATTGAGAAAAGTTAAGAAATAGAAGTTATATTTGTTGTACTCTCAGGAAAATAATAATAATAATAATAATAATAACTGCAGTAACTGTCATCATCATCATCATCATCATCATCATCATCATCATCATCATCATCATCATAGTAATAATAATAATAATAAATAGGTAAAAATCTGTCTTCTCCTTTGCCTTTCTCTCCACCGACTCCAAAAATTTAGTCACTTAATTCCGAAATCCGAAGCAAATTTGTCTCTGGCCGAATAAAGTCACATGTCGAGTGTTGAGGATTTACCAGTGCCGTTCCTGGCTTTGGAGATTCGTAACATCCTTTCCTAGGCGACTTTATATTGGACATTACACCTCAGCATCCACTCTGTATGTGACTGATGCAAATTACGTCTGTTGGTAGAATGACAGATCTTACAAGGACATGGTGTACGTATGCAAGATAAGTAGCAAAAGGATAGGTGTTAAGACCGTGCCGCCGTGAAAACAATCCCAGCTCATCAGTGTCATTTTTTGCGAGTGTGACAGACTAATTAGGATATTTCATGGGAGAAGTTTTTTTTTTTTTTTTTTTTTTTTTTTTTTTTTTTTTTGAGAGGACAGGAATTTTGCTATCGCTTGTCCGTCACTATCAGAGCAAACAGGACTGAGGCAGAGTAATTTAGTGTGAGAAAAGAGTGAATTCAAGGACGGGAGAAGATCAGACAGGCAATAGGAATAATGGAGAAGGGTGAGATTTGATTAGGTAGGTAAACTGAGTGAAGAAGAAAAATGAGAGAAGTGTGACCAATGTTGGGGAAAGGGTGAAATGTGTTTTAGAAGAGAGAGAGAGAGAGAGAGAGAGAGAGAGAGAGAGGTGAGTATTGAATATAGACGTGGATGTTGGTAGTAACAAGGATGTGTGTGTGTGTGTGTGTGTGTGTGTGTGTGTGTGTGCGCGCGTGCGCGTGCGTGCGTGCGCGTGCGTGCGTGCTTGCGTGCGTCAGTCACCCAATCATTCAGAGAGACAGAAGAAAAAGAGAAATTGAGAAAAAGTAAGAAAGAGAGAGGGAGCGCCAGTACCCAGAGACTCAGATGGACGGCTATGGAAGTTTAATCAAATCATCATCTTTTTCCCCAATGACCCTCGGAGCGTCAAAGGAAAGGTCAGGTTGTAGAAAGAGATGACAGAGTAAATATGACATGACACAGGCCGGAACACTGCTGAAGTATTGGTGATTGGAATGGGATGGGGTGGATTGGGTTGGGGTGGGATGGAATGAGTTGGGATGGTGTGGGATGGGATGGGTTGGGTTGGGTTAGGTATGGTTGGGTTAAAAATGGATTGTGTTTTGTTTTGTTTCTTTAGGGTTGGTTAAATTAAATTGCGTTAAGCTAGATTAAGTTTGATGTGGGTTAAATTTGTCGAGTTTATATTGACTTAAGTTAGCTTTGAGTGAGTTAGCTTATGTTACTAATTGAAAGGGGAGAGGGAAGAGCTGGGGAGAGGGGACAGGAAATGAAAGATAATATTACATTGTCTTAAAAATGTAGAAATGAAAATTGGATGTTTGGAAAATTAAGACTCTCTCTCTCTCTCTCTCTCTCTCTCTAATAGGTACAGTATGAATTATGTCACTTTAAAATACAGTGCATGTTTTTACATGTGTGTGTGTGTGTGTGTGTGTGTGTGTGTGTGTGTGTACGCATGTATGTGTGTATGTATATATGTATGTATGTATGTGTACGTATAATATCCAACAGAAAAAAAAATCACCAATACTCCACGTTAACATGACCGATCAATTTCTTCATCTCCCAACCCCACCAGTGCCATGAACCGTATCACAGATCCAGCAAGCCATTAATAACCAATATCGAGAGAGAGAGAGAGAGAGAGAGAGAAAGGAAGAAAAGAAAGTCTGGGTACCCTTACTTGACCTAGTTTCGTGGTCATATTAAAAGTTGACCTGTTTCGAGAGTTTGATACGAGGAAATTTAATTTAAAAAAGGTGATGTGAAAATTTATGCATGTGTAATCTTAATTTTTGACTCTTGAGAAAATCTGAATTGCTAGGAATGAATGTGAGAGGAGATTAGAAATTGATATTGTGTGGTAGATCTGAATGTCTGAAAAATGATGAGTTCTGAAATATGTCTGAGAACTTTTAATCGTGAGAAGTCAAATCATGCACGCACACCACACACACACACACACACACACACACACACACACACACACACACACACACACACACACACACACACACACACACACAGTCCTCCGTTTTCCAAGGCTACCGTGAGCAATAATAATAATGAAAAAAGGTATTCGTTTTGAAATTCGAAAGGTCAAAAGAAGATAAAAGACTGAAAAGTGTATATAGTCGACCGTAGAGGATTTGAAAGTTAAAAATATCATGGGAGGAGAAAATTTTGTGACATTTTAGAAGGCAAAAATGGAAAAAAGAAAAAAAAAGGTGACTTGTGTAGCTTTGATGTTTTCGAAAAGTGACAAAACTGGAGAATTGAGTTGATGGAGGCGTGATAGAGAAAGGGAGAGAGAGAGAGAGAGAGAGACCTCGGAACATAGTAATATTATTAATGTTGTTGTTATTTGGTTGAGGGAGACCCGATACGTACCCAGAGAGAGAGAGAGAGAGAGAGAAATAGGTAGGTAAGTGGGAATGTTGACAGGTAGGTGCCCCCCCCACTCTCTCTCTCTCTCTCTCTCTCGGTGTGTCCAGGCATCTCGAAATGAACGACTCTTGAATGTGTCTCTTCTTTGACTTTCTCGCCTTTGACTTTGGCTCTCCTTTGACTCCTCTTTCTTTGACTTTACAGTGGAGGGTATTTGCAGACTTCCTCGTCCTGCTTCCTTCCTTTTGACGTCAAGGAAAAGATGATTATAAAAGGCTCTCTTTCGTTTCCTTTCTCCCTCTTATTCCTTCCACTCTTTCTCTGTTATTTTTTTCTTCCTCCTTTGCTGCATCCTTCTTCCATCACTCCTTCTCTCTTTCCTTCCATTCTTCCTTCCTTCCTTCCATCCATCCTTCCTTCCTTCCTTCCTTCCTTCCTTCCATCCTTCCTTCCTTCCTTCCTTCCTATCATAATGCCCTTCTCCTCTCCATCTCTGTCTCTCCCTCCTTTTCCTCCACCATGTCGTCCTTTTCCTCATTACACCCTGTCTCCTTCCTTCTTTTCCTCCATCATTCATATTTCCTCCCTCCACCTCTCCTTCCCTCCATCACTTTTCCTCCCTCATTCCCACCTCTCACCTTCCCTCCTTCACGCTTTTCATCTCTCCATCACTTTTCTTATTCCTCCCTCTTTCCCCTCCCCTCTATCATTAAAAAAAATATAGCGTAAATGAATAAATAAATTCCCTCCCCTCCCTCCCCTCCCCTCCCTCTCCATCACCATCTCAGGAACCTGGAAACTAATGACATACTGACCCCGATATCGAATCTCTCTCTCTCTCTCTCTCTCTCTCTCTCTCATTTCACTTCACCCCTTTTCTTTCTTCTCATTTCTTCTCCTTTGTGTCGTCTCTTTCCCCTTCTTTTCTCTTTTTTTCCTCTCCTCTCCTTCCATTTCCCTCCTCTTCCTCATTTCCTTCCCCCTCCTCTTCCCCCTTCACCCCCCCCTCTTCCCCCTTCACCCCCCCCCCAGCTGAAGTTCGTCAGGAGTCTTTGATACGGAGATGAAACATGGGATTTTGGAGACGAAAGAGAGGGGGCAGGGAGAGGGAAAGAGGATAGGAGGGGAGAAGAGGGGGAGGGAAGGAGGAGGGAAAGGGGAGATAAAAGGCGAGGGGGAGGGAAAGAGGAGGGGGAAGAGAGGATAAAAGGAAGAGGGGGTGTGGAGTGGGGGAGATCGAATGCATGAGAAGTGTGGGGAGAAGGAGATGGGCAAAGGGGAATGAGGGGGATGAAAGAAAGAAGGGGTGGGTGGGGGAGGGGGTGTTGGATGCGTGAGGAGGTTGGGGGAAGAGAGAAAGGGTGGGGGGTGATGGGGGAGAGGGAGGAGGGGTGGGGGGTAGGAGTAAGAAGAGAGGAGAGGGGGGATGAAAGTAGGAGTGGTTTTACACAGGATTACACAGGATTACACAGGAAAGCAAACAGCAACAGACCTTATGGTCCTTTCGAGGCTGCTTGTTAGAGAAAACTATGACTACAAGATCTAACTCTACATGTTGAAGGATAAGGATAGGAAAGCAAGAAGGCTCCCCCCACCACCAAACCCTCCAGGAAAAAGTGAGAAAAACCACCATGCAGCATGGAAAAACTGACATGGAAATTTTATAGGAAACACTGGAAAGGAAAAGTCACATTCTATAATACTTTATCTATAAGCTACCCGATAGAGTAACCTGAAAGAGAAAGTAAACAAATAAAATAATAGTTACGGCATGACATTATAAACCAGTTACATTGAGTTAATGGGAAGTCTGTGGACATAACGTGGAAGCTACACACTGCACAGTGTGGATGTTTAGGGGTGGTGCAGCAGCCTTGCCTGGCGCTTTTAAGGTAGGCAGCAGTCAATCAGGCCTTAGCTCCATTTGCTCCACTGAGACAAGGAACTCTCCCATGTGGGACAAGTACACAAGTTTCATCCTGAAGCAGTGACCCCTGGTACATTAATAAAATCCCGATGGTGGTCACTTGACTAACAGGGACCCTCAGTGATCCACAGCCCATCACAGGTCGAAAGTAAGAGTAGTGACCGTTAACTCAGGGTTATCTGTGCAGCTCCTAATCTGTGCTTATATTGCTTTCTTTGCGCTGGGGAGACTGAAAAGTATATAGGACGGGTGTCTTAGATAAAAGGGGACTGCACAGTGCACAGTGTGGATGTGCAATGCACAGAGTGGATGTTTAGGGGTGGTGCGGCAACCTTCCCTGGCGCTTTTTAGGTAGGCAGCAGTCAATCAGGCAATAGCTCCGTTCACTCCACTGAGACAAGGAACTCTCCCATGTGGGACAGTACACAAGTTTCATCCTGAAGCAGTGACCCCTGGTACATTAAAAAAATCCCGATGGTGGTCACTTGACAAACAGGGACCCTCAGTGATCCACAGTCCATCACAGGTCGAAAGTAAGAGTAGTGACCGTTAACTCAGGGTTATCTGTGCAGATCCTAATATGTGCTTATATTGCTTTGTTTGCACCGAATAAATTGAAAATGTATATCGTGACGCAACACTATGTACGGGTACATTGTTTACGGGGTGTCTTGTAGACTAAGGGGGCATGAACTTACATGTACCGTAGCTATAAAAGCAAGTTATTCGGACAGAAAAAGAGTCAGCTGAGGATTTTCGTGGAGGTAGGGGGAGACTGATGCATGAAGAGGGTGCAAGAGATGGGGAGAAGGGGTGGGGGTGAGGGGTAAGGAGGTGAGGGGAGAGGAGAGATGTGGATGAAGAGGAGAGGAAAAGGAGGAGGGAGGGAGGAGAAAGGAGGAGGGGGAGAGAGAGAGAAAGAGAGGAGAGAGGGAGGGGGGATAGGGGGGAGGGAAGGGGTTGTCTCAGTGGGAGTTCGTAATCAAGACAGGTCACAGGGGAATGAAGTCTCCAGGGTTTCTCTCTCTCTCTCTCTCTCTCTCTCTCTCTCTCAAGCAAGCAAGCAAGCAAGCAAGCAAGCGCGCGTCAGCTGTACGTATGGTAATCAGGATACCATAGTGTATTATTATTATTATTACTACTACTACTACTACTACTACTACTACTATATACTATAACTACTTTTCTTCTTCATCCACGGTTTCATTTCTCCTTCTTCTTCATGTTATTTTCATTTTTTTATCATTATCACCATTATTCTCTTTCTTTTGGGTATTAATTGCAGTCTTCTTCCCCTTGTGGACATAACGTGTGATATATGACGTAGGTAGGGGAGTAATGGCCAAGAAATAAGCAATAATTAAAACACTGATATCTGCTTGGAAAATTACCTGGCTTGTGTACCTCTTCGTGTTTGGCTCTATTCATTGTGTGTGTGTGTGTGTGTGTGTGTGTGTGTGTGTGTGTGAATTTGCCTACACTATATTGGCATCTTCCATGGCAGCAGCTGTTCAGGAGGGTCCCCAGCCAGGCCTATATCGCCCCTATATTACCATTATGTTTAGCTGGGCCGTCTGGGTGAAGAGATATGTAAAAGTTAATGGGTCGTTTCTTGATTCCTGTTGTGTGTGTGTGTGTGTGTGTGTGTGTGTGTGTTTATCTCAGTTAATGGTTGCTGTAGTTTGGGGGACATTAACTGAGATGAACACACACACACACACACACACACACACACACACACACACACACACACACACACACACACGGTTATCGTTTTGTGGTATCGTTTTGTTTCTTTTATTGAGGGACGAGAAATTGATATGATAAGGTGAAGACTGCTCTCTCTCTCTCTCTCTCTCTCTCTCTCTCCTATTTTTAGTCCTTTCCGTACCATATGATTTTTTACTTGTCATAACCAGAGGAAGACTCGTCCAAGTAGGGGAGAGAGAGAGAGAGAGAGTGTGTCATAACGTTATTTACTTCTAATTTTATTCGTATTCTTTATTTTTTTCGCATAACTATACTAGAGAGATAAATAGTACCATACCCACGTATTCCCCGCGTGTCGTTAAAGCCCAATTATAGCTGCTCCTTATTTTTATTTATTTATTTATTTATTTGTTTAATTTTAACGCACAGAACACAGCAGGGGGTTAAGTTGTCTCTGGGGTATTTTTTCTCCTTTGATGGATGTCCCAGTGATGTGTCGACCCCACTGCCCAGCACGTGTGTTGTACCAGCCTCGTTCAGATCCATCCACAACACAGCAGGGGGTAAAGTTGTCTCTCGGGGATATTTTTTTTCTCCTCTGATGAACGTCCCTTTGAGATCAGAGAGGCTGCCTTAATTATCTACCCCTTCCCATTTTCTATCAACCCTCTCATCGTGGGTGTAACTCATGTATTTAATTTTAGCTACTCCAGACGGTTTTATTCAATGAGAGAGAGTTCTAGGAGCCTGAGAGTGTCAATATCCACCTTCCGATTGCTCGTATGCCCAAAAATAATGTTCGTTTGTATATATATTTTTTATTTTATTCTCATTTTGTTATTCCTTCGTCTGTTTCATCTTTCATATATGTAGATGCTGACATTGCAACTGCCTCTGGACTCTGAACTTTGGGGTATATCGGGCTTTTGTGTGTAGTTAGGATTTTGTGTTATGCAAGCCTGAAGCCTGATGTGTGGGTTGTTTGTTTAGGGTTGGAGTTGTTATTATATTTTACACATTATTTTTATTATTATTATTATTATTATTATTATTAGTAGTAGTAGTAGTAGGTCACCGGATGGGCCACAAATAGCTTCGTTTTTCTTTTCGTCATTCCTTGTTTTACAGCACTCATTATTTACACCAAGAAAAATATACATATATATATAGATAGATAGATATTGATATAGATAGATTGTATATATATAGACAGGTATATAGATATAGATAGATTATAGATAGATAGATATAGATATATATAATGAATAAGTTTATTACCGTGCCGTATCTGAAATAAATCGATAAGGAAGAGATGTTAAGAGCCTCCTATGCTAATCTGGGGACTATAAAAGGCTCTTGATAACCCTGGAGGAAAAAAGACACAAATATGTCTTTCTTAGCAGGACTAATATAGAGAGATGGAGGGAGGGGGAGAGAGGGACGGGTGGGGGGAAAGAAGAAGGGGGAGGAGAAGAAGAAAGGAGGGGGTTGTAGGGGAAGAGGGGGACCGGAGGGGGGGAAGAAAGGAGGGTTTTGGGGGTGAGGTCGTGGGGGAGGGAAGGGGAGGTCAGATGGACAGAGGGATTTGGGTAAAGGGAGGGGAGGTGAGGGGAAAAGGGGGGTTTAGATGGAGGGAAGAGGGTGAGGGGGGGATGGAAAGTGGGAAGAAGGACGAAGATGGGAAGGAGGGAGGAATATTTTAACGAATAAGTACAGGAGAAAGACGGGTGTGCTTGGGGGAGGGGAGGAGAGGGGAAGAAAGGGGGGAGGGGAGTTGGGGAATGAACAAGGGGAATTGGAGACGTTGGAGTAAGGTACCAGGGGAAGGAGAGAGAGGGCTGGAGAGGGGAAGGGGAGGGGTGACGAGAGAGGAGATTGGGGTGAGAAGAGGGGAGTAGGGGTAGGTAAGTAGAAGTAAAGAAAGTGGGAGGGAATGAAAAGGAGGGGAGAAGAGTATGGGAGGAGAAAAGGGTGGGGGAGGGGAGGGGAGAGGAGGACATAGGTGTGGAGGGGAGACTAAAGGTGTAAAGTGACAGAGGAAGGATGAAGTGAAATGGAGAAGAGGAGAGATGAGGAAAGGGTAAAAGAGAGAGAGGGAGAGTGGGGTGAGAGGAGACGGAGGGAGGGAGGAAAATTGAAAAAGAAAAGAAAAAGAAAAAAGAAAAAGAAGTGGACTGCCGTGGGATATTACCATAAAGCGCAAGAGAGAGAAAAAGCCATGGAAATTTACTGAGAAATAATGTACGGAAAATATAGTCTTTACCTTTATATTTCTTTATCCAGTTAGCATTATTTCCATCGCCATGTTTATATTTCTTTGTCCAGGTAGCACTATTTCCGTCGCCAGGTAACCTCTTCCTCTCACCTGCCCCTTTAATTAACCAAACCAGTTCCTTCTGTCTCCCAGTGAAACGCGATTTTTGGAAACTTGAAACCGTGTGTCTGTGTTTCTTTCCTGTCTTTTCCATCTATAAAACTCAGTGTCTCCTTAGCTTAATCCCTTTGCCTGCTTAATCACGTCGAGTTAATCTCCCTTGACGTCGCTCTTGTAGTGACTCAGTTTGTCATGCAACTCAAGGACTAATTTCTCTTATTTCGTTCTTACTCCTACGAACGATTTTATTTATTTATTTTTTTTTTTAGGGAGACGTCTGGTAATGAAAGGGTTAATGACGGCTTTATAGAGCTTCTCCCTCCCCCCCTTTTTTTTTTTGTGAGCTTAATAAAATCGTCTGAAGGTAGCAAACGTGAAATAGAGGGCATCGTTGGGCTGAAAAGGTTAATATTTTTTGTCTTCTCATAAGCAGTATTCCTGATGCTGTGAATCCCTTCTCGAAATATTCTCTCAAGTACTAATATTTACTCTTTAGTACGGACACCAAAACTGAACCGCGTATTCCAAGTGCGATCTGACTAAAGCAAAATAAAGTTGAATTTCTGCATAAAAACACAAAGTTGAAGATCCCCTTAAAAACCCAAATAAAGTGGAAGTTCCGCATAAAAACACCCCTGATATAAAGCACAACAGAGGAAAACACCATATCCACCCCAGTTAACAAAATATAAAGTCAATTAAAAAATAAAATGTAGAATAAAGGGGAGACCAAAGCAAGTAAAACAGTGCCCCATAAAACACTGTTAATATTACACACACACACACACACACACACACACACACACACACACACACACACACACACACATTTCACAGGTTCCATAGAGACCGTAAAGAAAACGAAGTACAAACCAGATAGAAAATAAGGTAGGGAATTAAAAGGGGGTCCTAACCAAAACTTAACACTCCGCCATAAACCCTCCCTAATAAGCTGAAACACACACGCCCATCTCACAAGGAAGAAAGCTAAGCCGGAACATAAACCCAGGATGTTATTTTTCTGCTTAAGAGACGACGATAAGAACAAGATTACAAATTTAATGCAGAATATGGAATTAAAAGGGGAAAAAATTAGCACAGTACCCCATAAAAAAGACTGATATACCAAAAACAAAACCAAAAAAAACGCATGCACACACACACGCAGCGGAACATAAACTGGGGGTGTTATTGTCCCTCTTAGGAGACGACGATAAGAGGCCACATAAACCGGGGCGAGGCGTGGGGGGCCAGAAGCATCCAGTGACGCCTATAAAACGAGGGAAATAGGCTCGGAGGGAGAATAGGTTGCGTAGGATAGGGTGTCTTGTTTTGAGTGTCCAGGCTTCGTGTTGGGTTACTGTATTCTCTCTCTCTCTCTCTCTCTCTCTCTCTCTCTCTCTCTCTCTCTCTCTCTCTCTCTCTCCAGCCTTATATAGCTATCACATTTATTTTTTACACGTGAAAATTATACCCTCTCCTCTGTATATATATTTCCTCTTTATCGTCTTGTTTTATCTTTGTCTTTTATGTTCACACTTTCTTTAATATCTTTTAGTTTCACACTTTTTTCTTAATTTCGTACATTTCTTTCTATCTCAAGCATATCTGTGTGTTTGTTTGTTTTTTTGTACTTGTGATTTTTGGTGTCGTTTGTGTATGTATAGCTTTTTATTTTGCGTGTGTGTGTGTGTGTGTGTGTGTGTGTGTGTGTGTGTGTGTGTGTGTGTGTGTGTGTGTGTGTGTGTGTGTGTGTGTGTGTCCCAACATTCAAAAAAATAAATAAAAAGTAAACCAAAATGGCCAGCAGTTTTGACCATTTTTACAGTCATTCCAAAAGTTAATCTACAGGGGGGATGAAAAGTTTGAGGGCAGCGTTTTAGCACACACACACACACACACACACACATCTGATGAGTTTGTGTGTGTGTGTGTGTGTGTGTGTTTTATTACCTGTTTCGGTTAAATTAAACGTCTGTATTAATGGTGGGTAGGTAGGTGATGGGTTGTGTGTGTGTGTGTGTGTGTGTGAGAGAGAGAGAGAGAGAGAGAGAGAGAGAGAGAGAGGGTGTTACAAGGAAGAAGAGCACTTACAGCACTCTATAAACACTTCCAAACTTTGTACACACGCACCATATGCCAGAGAAATAAAAAGTGCAGCGTGTTTACTGCGATGTTGGCAGGAGCAGCGACGGTGTTTGAATGTTTATTTGAGAGAGAGAGAGAGAGAGAGAGAGAGAGGGAGAGAGAGAGAGAGAGAGAGAGAGAGAGAGAGAGAGAGAGAGAGACTATTACTTCCCTGGTGGTTGTCATTTTTTTTCAAACCATATTTTGACATTTCATTCCCCCACCTGTGTGTGTGTGTGTGTGTGTGTGTGTGTGTGTGTTGTCTATCTGTCTATATCTATCAGTCGTTTTCCATATCCCGTACCACCACCACCACCACCACCACCACCATTAACCTCAGATAAATAAAAGGGTCACATTAAGTCCCAAAATCATATCTACAGTATAAACAATAAAGTCAATTATTTATTTTAATTATTTGAGGGTGTAAGCGCTAATGAAGTAACGGGATAATGAGCTGGTTAATTAGTGGGTAAATAGGCGTGTGATTGTGTGCCGGCATTGTGTGTGTGTGTGAGAGAGAGAGAGAGAGAGTTTGAAACCTGTTGCATCAGTATAAGGAGATAAATAAAGGAAAGAAGAGCTGTAAGAATAAAGATAACTAAATAAATAAATAAACAGGAGTAGGGAAATTGAGATAACTAAAAAATAATAAAGGAGAGAGGCAGGGTAGACTAGGGTGACAATAAAAGGATAAGTAAAGGAGGAGGGAGGTAGGGGGAACTTGGATAAAAATAAATAAATAATGAAAAGGTAGGAGAAGGAATAACTGAATAAACAATAAAGAGATAGAGAGAGAGAGAGAGAGAGAGAGAGAGAGAGAGAGAACTGGGATAACTGAATGGACAGATAAATAAAGATGAGAGGTAGGGGGAGCAAGAATAAACAGTAAAGATAAACAATAAATAAAGGAGAGGAGGTAGGGATGAATAAAGGAGTGGGATGGTGCGGGGAACTAGAATAAAATTGAATAAATACTCTCACGGCTGCAGTAAATTGGTTAATAAATACTGTAGCGATCCGTACCCATACCGCCCCCCCTCTCTCTCTCTATAATCTCTCTCTCTCTCTCTCTCTCAAATATTAGCTTCCTCTCACCCAAAAACTCTTAGCTTAAACAGTAACCCATAGAAAAACATTAGCTCTATCTATCCATCTATCTCTCAGTCTGTCTATCAATATCTCTGTCTAGCTGTCTCTGTCTGTCTTTCTGTCTGTCTTTCCTCAGTGGCGTCGTCAGTAGAACCTTTCTGTAATCGCTAATTTAGGTTCGAATCTCCAAGGGGGTCCCATAATTGGTATATCTTAGTACCCCCTTGACCTCTTGTTTAAAGGTAGTTTGTTGGTGTGGTCTGCCCCTCCCTAGTAGATAGATCCGGGACGGCAGTGGTTGGTGGTGGTAGATTTTGGTGATGAGGGCGGTAATAATGATGATGATGGTGATGATGTTGGTAGTGGTGGTGGTGATTGCGGCGATGATGATGATAATGATATTGGTAGTGGTGGTGGTGATTGCGGTAATGGTGATGATATTAGTAGTCGGGGTGGGGTAATGATGATGATTATATACTGGTTGTGGGGATGATGATGATGATGATGATATTCCGTCGTACCTTTTCAGTTGTGTTTGTTACCGTACCACAGAAAGTTACAATAAACAAAAACATAAAAAAAAAAAAAAATGACAAGGCAGACAAGGAAAAAAAAAAAAAAAGAACAGGAGAACCGAAAGGACGAAGGTAAAAGAATAATTGGAAGCTATACACATTTTTTTTTTTTTTTTTTTTTTTACATTTTGGGTATTTTCCTTTATTTTTGGAGGGATTTTTGGCACCGGGGGGGTTACATATATCCTTCATGAACCCCCTAAATACAAGAGGTTTTTCCTGTGGTGAAGAAAATCGTCTGGAGGTGGCAGAAGAGAGAAGAGAAAAATGTCTTGTGGTTGAAGGGGTAAAAAAAAAAAGAAAAAAAAAGAAAAAAAAATTGTTTAGTGTTGATGTATTGTGATGGAAATAGTGAGGGAGGGAGAAGAAATGATGAGTGAGGAGTGTGTGTGTGTGTGTGTGTGTGTGTGTGTGTGTGTGTGAGAGAGAGAGAGAGAGAGAGCAGTTTTCATGCCGTATGTGAGCGTCATCATCAAACGGACATTTATTTGATTGTGAGAGTGAGAGAGAGAGAGAGAGAGAGAGAGAGGCCAAACCCTATGTTAATGAGCTCTGATGTATGTACGAGTTAGGGAATATGAGAGAGGGAATTGTGAATGAGAAATGCATGTGTTGTTTACTAGGAACTTGTTTGAGGAGAGAGAGAGAGAGAGCAGTCAAGCATTATATTATGAGATGGGGAGATACCAGACCTCGTTCCCCCCTCGCACCCCACCCCCTCTCCCCACTTCCCCATCCCTCGCTCTCTCATCCCTTGACGCATTTCCCTCGGTGACTCATTCTGGCAGACGGTTTTATTTAATTTACAAAGGTCATCGTAGTGAAGGAGTGAAAGAGGGTTGGGTCTAATCCCCCTTCAGTTCGAGAGGTCTCCCCTGAGCTGAAGAAAATCGTCTGGAGATTACAGAGGGATTTTGAAAGGCGACTTAGTATGCAAGGGTTTTTTCATCATCATGGTCAGCACCATCATCATCATCATTATTTTCATCGTCATTATATCATCATCATCATCATCATAATTAAACTCATCATTATCATCATCGTCATTGTTATTCTCCTCGTCAAAATAACCATCATCATCATCATCATCATCATCATCATCATCGTCATCATCATCTTCATCATCATCATCATCATCATCATCACTCCTAACTTTATTTCCCACCTAAGGATGGAGTGAGGTAGGGCCCACGGCAAAAAACAAAAAATAAATAAATAAATAAATAAGCAAATAAAAATAAGATAAATAGAGCTATCAAAGTCATGCTAATTAAGGGGTTTATCTTTATTCTGTCCGGCAAGGATGTATTCACCCCCATTTATTGGTTTGTTTGTCTGTTAGCAGGATTACTCAAAAACAAAAAGAGAGATTTGGACCAAGTTTGGTGAGTACATAGCCCCAGGGAACAGTCGATTAATTTTTGGGTTCGTCTTGCATAGTCTGGATCCGGGAAACCTTTTTTTGTGAAACCCTAAGCAGTGATGAGAAACCCTAACCCATTATGAAGAGTGCCTTGGAAATTACGGTGCCCTTGTCGGAGAGATGCGCTCCATTGAGTGCCCCTCTAGCTAAAATCTGATGTCGTTAAGGAGGATAAAGGTAAAATAATCTGTCTCCTTTCCTCCTCCTAATTCCCTTCCTGTCCCTTTCCTCCTGTTTCCCTTCCTCTCCCTTTCGTCCTATCTCCCTTCCTCTCCCTTTCGTCTTATGCCCCTTCCTCTCCCTCTCCTCCTTCTCCTTTATTCCTCCCCTTCTGTCTCTCCCTCTTTCTCATCTCTCTTTCCAGTTTTGTCTTTCCTTATCTCTCCTTTTTTACCTCTTGTATTATTCTCTCCTTCCCTCTTCCTCCCCCCTTTCCCTCTCCCTCCCCTCTCATCTCTCCCCTTCCTCTCCCATCGCTCCCCCCTCCCCTCTCATCTCTCCCCTTCCTCTCCCAACGCTCCCCCCTCCCCTCCCATCGCTCCTCCCTCCCCATCCACCTGGCTCTTCTTATTCTTCTTCATTCACCCATCTCCCTTCCCCATCTCTGTTTATTTTCTCCCTCCCCTCCTCCTCTCTCTTCATTGCTCCCCCTTTCTCTTCACCCCTCCCTCTCCCCCCCCCACGTTATTCTCTGTGTCATCTTCTCCCCTCTCTCTTCTTTCTCTTCGCCTCGTCCCCTCTCATCTCTATCTTTTCCCTCCTTCCCACTCTCTCCCCGTCTCCTCCTCCTTCTTGGTGTTGTCCTTACTCCTTCCCCTCCACTTTTTCCCCTCCCCTCGCCTCCCCTCCCCTCTCAATCCGTCTCAGCCCCTCCCCCTCTACTTCTCCCTCTCTTTTTTTTCTCTCTCTCTCTCTCTCTCTCTCTCTCTCCTTCTCCCTCTCTTCTTTTTTTTTCTCCCTCTCTCCTCTCCTTCTCCCTCTCTCCTTTTTGTTTCTCACTCTCTTTCTCTCCTTCTCCCTCTCTTCTTTTTTATCTCTCGCCTCTACTTTTCCCTCTCCTTTTATTCCTCTCTCCTGTCTTTCTCCCTCTCCCCTTTTTATTTTTCTCTCTCTCCACTCCTTCCCCCTCTCTTCTTTTTATTTTTTTTCTCTCTCTCCTCTCCTTCTCCCTCTCCTCCTTTTTTGTTTTCTCTCCTCTCCTCCTTCCTCTCCTCTCTTTACATTTCTCTCTCTCCTCTGCTCCTCCCTCTCCTCTTTATTTTTTTCTCTCTCCTCTCCTCCCTCTCTTTTTATTTTTCTCACGCCTCTCTTCCTCTCCTTCTCGATAATGATCAGACAAGTGTTGTGAGCATACCTTTAGCTCCCACTCCCTCCCCTCCCCTCCCCTCCTCATACCCTTCCCTCCCCTTACCCTTCCCTCCCCTTACCCTCCCCCGCCCTCTTCCCCTGCTCTTCCTCCTCCATCTTCTATATTCCCCACTTCCTCTCCCTGTTCCCCTCACCAAATCCCCCCATCCCCATCGCTCCCCTTCCTCTCCTTTACCCGTCCCCCCTTCCCATCACCATCTCTCCTCATCCCCTACTAATATTATTTCTGTTGTTTTTCTTTCTCCTACCCTTTTAACTCCCCCCCCCTTTCCATCATCACTTTCCACTTCATCTCCCCCTCTCCCATCATTCCATTCTCTTCTCCCTCCCATCTTATCTCTTCTGGCCCATTCTTCTCTCCTCCCCCTCCCCTTTCCTTCCCATGTTCCTCTCTTCTCCTCTCATCCTTCCCCTCCGCTCCCCTTTCCTCCCCTTCCCTCCCCTCCACTCCCCTCCCCTCCCCTCCCCTCCCCTCCCCTCCCCTCCCCTCCCCTCTTCTCCCCTCCCTATTCCACTCCCTATCGTCTCCCCCTCCCCCTCCACATTGGCCTACCTGTCACTCCCACGGTCAACTGGATTTTTTCGTTTTTTTTCCTTACCTTTTTTTTTTTTTTTTTTTTTTTTTTTGCTCGTAGTTTTTGTGGTTTTTCTTAATATATATTTTATACATATAATATTTATTTAAAAGACAGGTATTTCTATATTGTAACCCTTTAAGGATACAGTTATTTGCAGATTTATTATTATCCGCTAGATTTATTCAGCTTATCACAGGCCTTTCGTCATTAAAAGATAGCGTCTCCTGTAAATCACCAGCAGCCTCAGAAACATTAAGTCCTCTATTCTTTCTATCTCCAGACGATTTCCTTCAGCCTAGGAGTACTGAATAATCGTCTAGGCATTAACAACAGCCGACAGTAGCCTTCTAACAGCCACAGCTATCGTTGACGAGCTTATTCTTGCTGTCTAATTCATCCCCTCAGTCCCTTAAAGTCCTGCAATAGCTGATGTGCTTTCCTGTATCAAACTGTATATATTCTTGTCCCGTTTCGTTCAAAGGTAAAATTTATATAAGTGTTTTAAGGTAATGGGAGAGTTATATATGCATGTCGGGGTAGGTGTATGCGCGTTGAGTGAAATTCCGGAGAGAGAGAGAGAGAGAGAGAGAGAGAGAATTAAGCATATCTAGCGACGCATCCCCAAACCTGCTATTTTATTTTTACTCCATCTCACCTGAACACACCTGATATGCAAATTGAAACCTGTTGAGTAATTGGGGAGGTGCATATAAACGTCAAGGCTTCTGGTGTGTGTGTGTGTGTGTGTGTGTGTGTGTGTGTGTGTGTGTGAGAGAGAGAGAGAGAGAGAGAGAGAGAGGGGGGGACGTGGAAACATATATAACTATGAGAACCCTTTGAAATTGACTGATACAGATAGATAGGTACATAGGTTGATAGATACATAGATGGATAGATAGACAGGTTGATAGATAGATGGATGGATAGATAGATAAGGCTGATGGATAGATGCATGCGTGGTCGGGATGGATGGATTTGCACATCGGTTGTAATTTGGTTTTTATAAGGCAGTAAACGCGAGATAGATAGATAGATATATAGATAGATAGATAGAGAGAGAGAGAGAGAGAGAGAGAGAGAGAGAGAATCATTATCCTAGTCTCACACCCTAATCTCAAAAAAAAAAAAAAAAAAAAATCACTGCGAGGTGTAGCCTAAAGCAGGTGTAAAATTAGGCGGTTAGAGAGAGAGAGAGAGAGAGAGAGAGAGAGAGAATTTTTATAACTTAATCTCTGAATGATTGGAATTCTTACCTGAGTTATTTGAGCTTCTCAGGATTTTTGTTATCTTTATTGTGTGTGTGTGTGTGTGTGTGTGTGTGTGTGTGTGTGTGTGTGTGAGAGAGAGAGGGAGAGAAAGAGAGAGAGAATTTTATCAATGACCTAATCGCTGGATGATTGAAATTCCTACGGGATAATTGAAACATGGCCGCAGGAATTGCCTTTTTTGTCATTATTACCCTTTTTGGTGTGTGTGTGTGTGTGTGTGTGAGAGAGAGAGAGAGAGAGAGAGAGAGAGAGAGAGAGAGAGAGCAATAAAGGTAATGGTCCGTAAAGCAAACACCAGACCCATTATTTTTGCCCACAAACAATTATTAGACTCCCACATTCTTTTTCGGTTTCCATGGCATCCACTTTTAGTTATAGATTTTTTTCCCTTCATGTTTCCTGACGATTTATTATTATTATTAGTAGTAGTAGTAGTAGTAGCAGTAGTAGTAGCATTTTATCATTATTATTATTATTATTATTATTATTATTATTATGACTATTATTGTTATTTTACTGTGGAATAACTTACTCAAAAAATTAATGGAAATCTTATATAAACTCTTGATTTCGAAAAAACTCAGGGATTTCGAAAATTGTCTGCGAGGTCAAAAATAAAAATAAATCGCTTGTAGATGAGAGAAATAAAATAATCGCTTAGTAGGATTGAAGGGGATTAATTATGGGTATAAATAAATCCTCTTAGAAAAATCCCTCCTAAGCTCAATAAAATCGCCTGGAGGTTACTAGGATTAAAAAGTAATTGGAGTGACTGGATTAATGAAGTCTGTACCCTAACACCACTTCCTAAGCGATTTATTTTTGGATATGGCTGGTTAATATCCGTTTTGTACGTTATTTATGCAGAGTATGGCGATGTTGGAAGGATTTATATAGCACAGAACAGGACAGTAAGATGTAATAAAAGAAATAACTGAGAAAAAGGTGTTAGGGAGCTTTCTCGGCGAACGGGATTACGGCTCTACATCTCCCAGTTAGGAGAAAAATCCCTTCTGGGCTGATTAAAATCGCCGGGAGATTACTAGGATTAAGGGCGACGTTTTTCTTAAGGAGGGATTTAATGGATCGTTAATTTCCCTTTAATCCGCTGACCTTTTTATTTATTTATTTATTTATTTGGTGTTGTTTTTCTTCATGTGACTCTCTTCAGCCTAGATCTTATTTATATTGTTATCTAGAGAGAGAGAGAGAGAGAGAGAGAAAGGCTTGTTGAGTGAGTCGTAAAAAATAAACATAAACTCTAAATAAGACATCAAGTAATCAGCCACAAACTTATCTCTGTCGTTAATAATTCCTTCGCTATGTCACCAAATTGTCTTGTTTTTTAAATGTCCTTTTGTCTCAAGAAAGCAAGAAAGTAATTGGTGTCTTGGGTCGTAAAGAGAATAGGAAAATTGCCAAGTTACGACAAGACTAGTTATTCTTTATTTTAGTTATCTTTGTGTTTAATAATTCTGTGTTCTTGTGAGCCGCGTATTTTGTTGTTTTATTTATATTCCCCTCTACCCTGACGTCTTTGAAGATACAGTGTTGTTGCATATCCTTCATTTACCTCAATGTTTATTACCTCCACCAAGGAGGTTGTGTTTTACCCCGCGTTGGTTTGTTGGTTTGTGTATTGGTTTGTCTGCCTGTCTGTTAGCAGGATTACTCAGACAGTTATGAACGGATTTTGATCAGAGTTTGTGGAAAGGTGGGCCATGGGCCATGGAAGAAATGAAAAATTTCGGGCCGGATCCGGAGTATCCGGCAAAATATCTCCAAAAGTTCTCCGTGAATTTCAGTGAAAATATGTGGAAAGGTGGGCCATGGACCAAGAAAGAATTGTTTAAATTTTAGGGCGGATCCAGATCCGGCATTGGCGGAGGTATGCGCTCTCCGAGTGCCTTCTAGTTTATTAGTTATTTATATTTATCTTTGTGTTTGTTTATTTTCTCATTTAAGTCAGTTGTCGTGTAATTCTTTCTTGTGCCTGCATGTCTTTTTCATATTATGCTGCTACTTAATTATTTGAAGTTATTTTTATCATAGTTTTCTTGTTAAACACTTATCTTCGAAACCTGTTGTAATTAGTAGGATCTCTCTCTCTCTCTCTCTCTCTCTCTCTCTTAGGGTATCTCAAAGCCCCACATCTTTTAGAATCTCAGACATTTATGTTCACTTAATTAATCTACCCTTTTTTTTTTTTTTTTACTACCGTCTCCTCCACATCGTCTTATCTACCTCTATCTACCACAGACCAATTTGTGTGTGTGTGTGTGTGTGTGTGTGTGTGAGAGAGAGAGAGAGAGAGAGAGAGAGAGAGAGAGAGAGAGAGAGAGAGAGAGAGAGAGAGAGGCCAAATTCTTATTAAATTTATATCCAGTAATTATTCTAAACTTTATAATATTTTTTCATAAATTATCACCATGTAAACCATATACCTTTTCAACCTGTTCAGTACGAGGACGTCTCAGAATTATATTATTGATCTCCAAGACAGTTTTAATTAACACAGAAAATACCTTTGACTCAATAATGTAATTTTACGTTATGTTCCGACGGTTACATTAAGGATAGGAAAAAGTGACTGAAAAAATGAAAACTTTTGACTGCGAGGAGAAAAGGTAATGGATTCAGTGTACTTAATAACAGAAAGTTTTTGTTACCCTCTGTTATATTTAGCACAGGAAGATGGGCACTTTAAAAATGATCGATTTTTTTTGTTAGCCCTCAGACTGTTATTTTTAGCCTATGGAAAAAACGGCAAACTTAAAAATGGTGACTTGGTTTTGTGGAGAGAATGTAATGGATGTAATAGGCCGTGAAAAGCACATTAGCGGATCATGTGAAGTCTGCCGCTAACTGGGGGAGAAGATAAATGGGGGGGGGGGAGATATGGGGGTGATAGAGGAGGGGGACAAGTGGGAGAGAGCTTGTAAAGTTAGAGGAGTGAGTTAGAAGGGGAGGTAAGAGTGAGGGGGGAGGAGATAAAAGGGAATTGTCATAGACAGAAGAGATAGAAATAAGAGAAGGGGATTGTATTGCTTAGAGGATGGAGTTAGAAGGGGGATGGGAGGGGTAAGGGGGAGAATAGTGAGGGAGTGGACTAAGGGGGTGAGAGTAAGGGGACTGGAAGGGTGAGGAATAGAGGGATTGAGATGGATGGATGGGGATAAGGAGTGGAGGTGTTGGGGAGGGGACGTTTAGGTAAGCTGGTGGGGTTGGGGGGTTGGATTAAAGGTGGGGTAAGTGGTGGGGTTGAGATAAGAGGGTGATAAGGAAGGGGAGAGCTGGTGTGGAGGAGGAAAATGTGGGTTAGATATAGTGGGAGGGATGTGGGTGTATGGCATGTGGGTTGGGGTGAGGGTGGTGGGTTGGATGGGTGGGAGTGAGGGGGAAATGGGGGTGGGGATGAGGGAGAGGTGGGGGATGAGGATAAAGGGGGTGGGAGGTGGGGTAGTGGGTGTGGGTGTGGGCGTGAGATAAGGAGGGGGGGTGAGGGATCGTAAAATTGTGGAGGAGGGGGAGTCATAAAAAAGACAAAACGCTTCCTCTCTCTCTCTCTCTCTCTCTCTCTCTCTCTCTCTCTCTCTCTCTCTCTCTCTCTCCCTCTTTTTTGTCAATATGTATCTCTTCTTCCCTGCTCCTTTTTCCTATCCTTACCTTTTGCTTTTATTTCCTCGTTTCCATCCCCATCCTTCCCCTTCCTTCCTTTCTTCTCTCCTTTTTCTGTTCTCCTTCCCTTTTTCTCTCCCCTTCCCTTCCCTTCCCTCCTCAACTGTCTTCTCAACTCTTTTTTTTTTTTTTCCCAATCCTTTCTCCTTATCCTCCATATCCTTCTTCCTCTCTGTTGCCTTTATTTCCCCTTCTTCCTCCTCCTCTCTTCCTCCTCCTCCTCTCTTCCTCCTCCTCCTCCTCCTCCTCCTCCTCCTCTCCAGTTTGTTGACAGCTGCCAGGTCCAAACACGGGAGTCAGTGTTGCCAAAACCTCCCCTTAATTAACCTCTCACCTCACTTTCAGGGCTACACAGAACATTTTTTTTTTTTTTTCTTTTTTTCAAGTTTAGTCTTTTAGGTTTTTCCGTGTTTATTTTTGGGTCAGTTTTTATTATTTTTAGTCGTTTAGGTTTAATGTTTTAGAGAGAGAGAGAGAGAGAGAGAGAGAGAGAGAGAGAGAGAGAGATGTTAACTTCCCGTAATTCTCCCTAACACGCCTTGAATACAGCTCTACGTGCAAAACTTCCCACCGACTTTCCTCTTGCCCTTAAAACGTGAAGCGGGGGCAGACGGCGGGAAACTGCTTAATTAGGTTAGTGTTTCATCAAAGGCAGGGTAGTTTACTTTGAAGGTTCTTTGTGCTTTATTATTTGCACCACCAGACGACTTTATTTAGCTATGAAATACACCAGGAAACCATTTACTACGCTGGGTGGTAACCATATAACCAGATTTTGGCGCCTGGTGGTTTAGTAGGTAATTATTGTGCTCCAATCGGATTGAGCCGGTGAAGGTTTATATCCAAGGGATGGTTGGAGTTTATTGCTCACGTAATGCCTCTCAGGGATGAGTGAGTATGGTCACTCTCATCTTAAATGTCAGGACCAACTCCTAGCCCCGGGCTCCTACGCTCCTCATGGGGCAATGTAGGATTGGATGATGGATGGATGGATGAAAAAAAAAAATGAGTGATTGGGGTGTAAGGGATAGATAGAGCCTTCATAAGCATATTTTTATAATTACTATTATTGTTATTATTATTATTATTATTATTATTATTATTATTATTTACGGAAAGCCTGCCAAATACTCATTAAAAATTTTCAAAGGCAGGACAAAAATTACGACTCGTTCAAAATGGGTGAAGTGAAGGTTTGGACATAGAATACACATTTTATTTCTCCTTTTTTTTCCCCGGCCCCCCTAAGGTGAATAAAATCGTCTGACACACACACACACACACACACACACACACACACACACACACACACACACACACACACACACACACACACACACACACTCGAGTAACTGATAGGTGAGGCGGAGGCAGAGGGCGGGAGACGGATTCAGTACCTTAATGTGTCTGAGAGTCAATGTCGTGG
>NC_136975.1:45045992-45148492 GCF_032717465.1 Coenobita brevimanus
CAGCACCCCTATAGAGCAGTGACCCTATTTTCACCACTCGTATTTCGCCTAGAGGAGGGGGAAGAGAGAGAGAGAGAGAGAGAGGGGAGAGAGAGGGAGGAGAGGGTTGGGGTTCTTGCTGAGGGATGAGGGGCGTGTGTGGGGGAGAGAGACAAAGGGAGGGGAGAGGCTGAGGGAGTGAGAGATAGCCAACAAGGGGTGTAGGGGACAGGGAGGGAGGGGATTGTGGGAAGGGGGAGTTTCAGGAGGGAGGGATCGGAGGGAGGGGAGGGGGAGGGGGGTTTTAGAGGGGGAAGGGGGGGGTTCTGCACAGCTGCCCTTCTCCCACCACGCCTTGGGGAGTTCCGGCAAAAGTTGGGTAAACATTTTCAAGCTTTTGCCAAGACGAGTGTGTAGGGAGAGTGATGTGTGTGTGTGTGTGTGTGTGTGTGTGTGTGTGTGTGTGTGTGTGTATGTGTGTGTGTGTGTGTGTGTGTGTGTTTGAATGCCTGTCTATATATTTGTCTTTCTGTCTGCCTTTCTGTCTCCAGTGCTTGCATGTGTTATTGTGCAGTGACATTCGTAACTCTCTCTCTCTCTCTCTCTCTCTCTCTCTCTCTCTCTCTCTCTCTCTCTCTCTCTCTCTCTCTCTTTCACCAGTAAACTATAATATTCCTTTAATAATTCCTTAAGAATACTTTTACTTCAACTTATTTCCTTGGGAGACAGGTGTGTGGAGCCAGGTGTGTGGGCAGCAGAATTAGAGGAGGAGGAGGAGGAGGTGGAGGAGGGAAGAAGATGAGATGGTTGAGAAGAAGCAGGAGAGGAAGAGGAGGAGGAGGATGGAAGAAGATGAGAAGCAGGAGAGGAGGAGGAGGAGGAGGGAAGAAGGTGAGATGGTTGAGAAGAAGCAGGAGAGGAGGAGGAGGAGGGAAGAAGGTGAGATGGTTGAGAAGAAGCGGGAGAGGAGGAGGAGGACGGAAGAAGAGAGAGAAGATACGAAGAAGAAGCAGAAGAAAAAAAAAGAAGAACGCGAGAATAAAAGGAAGAAAATGAGAGAGAGAGAGAGAGGATAAAGGCGGAAGTTTATTGAAGCGGGAACAATGGGAAAGGCATACGAAAGAGGGGAAAGAGAAGGAGAAGGAAGAGGAAGAGGAGAGGAGACGAAAGAGAGAGGAGGAAAAGAAGGAAAGGAGAAGGAGGGAGGAGAAGAGGATAAGGAGGATAAGAGGAAGAAGAGGCAGCCCGAGAGCAAGGTGAATGGACATGGTTTTGTGGAATATATTGAGGCTGGAGGAGTGGAATGAAATGCTGGAAGGAAGGGAGGAAGGAAGGAAAGAAGGATGAAGAAACGAAGGAAGAAAGGAAGAGAAGAAATAAAGATAAAAAGAAGGAAGAAAGGAGGGAAGAAAAGAAGGAGAAATGGAGGGAAGAAAAGAAGGAGGAAAGGAAGGAAGATATGAAGGAAGGAGGGAAGGAAGGAAAGAAGAAAGAAAGGAAGGAAGAAATGAGAGAAGAAAGGGAAGAAGGAAGGAAAGAATGAAAGCAGGAAGGAAGGAAGATTTTGTTGAGAAGTTTAGAGGAGGAAGAGGTGGTGAAAAATTGAAAAGAAGGACTAGGAGGGAAAAGGAGAAATAGTAAAAGGAGGAGGAGAAGGGATAGGAGGAAGAAGACGAGCAAGGGGAGGAGGAAGAAGAATAATAACAGGAGGAGGAGAGGGAGGGCGAGAGGGATGTAAATTAAGGTTGTGTGGATTAGCATGATGGAGGAGGAAGGAGGAGGAGAAGAGGAAGAGGATGAAGAGGAAGAAGAAATGGAGGAGGAGGAGGGCAGTGTGATGAAAGATTGTGTGGAGTAAATTGAAGGTTGAGGAATGGAAGGGTGGAATGCAGGCGAGGTAGGATAAGATGGAGATGTGGAAGGAGGGAAGGAAGGAAGGAAGGAGGGAAGAAAGGAAGGAAGGAAGGAAGGATTCATTGTTGCTGCCGCGCTGGGTGAAATGTCGGGAGAGGAAGCCAGGAGATAGATAGATAGACAGATAGATAGATACATAGATAGACTAGGGTCGAACTAAAAATTAAATGACAGATAGACAGACACTTAACTACCCGATAGATGGATAGATAGATAGATAGAATATAATCAATAGAGTAAAAGAAGACATTTATTTTTTGATTGGTAACTCCTTCACTACGATAACTTTTTTTTTTCATTTTCTTCATGTTACCTTAAGATGATTTTTATGCAACTTAAGACAGATTTTTAAGAAACTCTCTCTCTCTCTCTCTCTCTCTCTCTCTCTCTCTCTCTCTCTCTCTCTCTCTCAGTAGTCATGAAACTGGTCAATAGAATAAGTATTAACATTAAGGTCAAATCACTTAAAATAATTGTGATTCTCTCTCTCTCTCTCTCTCTCTCTCTCTCTCTCTCTAATTTGTACCCATATAGTTTCCAGTCCATTTAACATATAGATAGACGAAAAGAGAGCAGCCTTATTTCTCTCTCTCTCTCTCTCTCTCTCTCTCTCTCTCTCTCTCTCTCTCTATCATTCCCATTCCAAGTTCATTGTTGAGTTCCCCCTCCCGACCCTCCATTTTCTGTTCTCTCTCACTCTTTTCCCACCTTGCCCCCCCCTTTCTCTCTCTCTCTCTCTCTCTCTGTCTATCTTCCCCTGTCTCTCCTCCCACGTTCTCTTTTTCCTTTCTTCACTTCCCCTCCCTTCCTCTCCCTCGCTCAGTCTTTCTCTCTCACATTCCTTCTCTCTCTCTCACTCCCCCTTCCCCTTCCCCCTTCCGTTTCTCGACCCCTTTCTCCTTTCCAGTGATCATCGAACTATACAGTTTAATATTACTACTGAAAAAGTAAAAGAAACGGAGAGCAAAGAAAAGGTCCCAGATTATCGTAGAGCTAATTTCAACAGGCTCAGAGCGCTACTTGCAACTGCAGATTGGAATCAAATGTCTGAAACCGATGACATAAACCAAGCATGGGAAATATTCACCGAAAAATTTAATGAAGTGGTAAAGTCATGTGTGCCACTACGTAACAGACGTCCAGCTGGAAATAGTAAACCAAAGTGGTGGTCCAGTGAAATAAAAAGTAACTTAATAGCCAAAAAACAGGCATACCATAAATATAAAGCTACACAAAATAATGATGATAAATTACAATACGATAATCTACGCCGCACATCGAAAAGACTTATCAAACAAAGCAAAAGAGCACTGGAGATCCACATTGCTAATACGTGCAAATCAAATCCTAAAGAATTTTACAGTTACATTAGAAAGAAAAAGGTTATGACTACATCAATAGGTCCTCTAGAAACAAACAATGGCAGACACACTGAAAATGAGGTCGAAATGGCAAACATTCTTAACGATTACTTTGCGTCTGTTTTTACAGTAGAAAACACCACCAGAAACCTACTGTTACCCACAAACCAAGCAAATAGCACAGTCCTTAGTAACTATGCTATTGATAATAATGATATCCTTTCAGCCATAAATAGTACGGACATAAACAAAACCCCTGGCCCCGATAAAATATCACCGAGAATTCTCAAAGAAGCAAAACATGAGTTACTGCTGCCACTCTCTGTCTTATTCAATAAATCATTAAGTACTGGGAAAGTTCCACGCGAATGGAAACTAGCAAATGTAACACCAATTTTCAAAAAGGAAATGAGTCGCACCCAGGAAATTACAGACCAATCAGCTTAACATCAGTAGTGTGCAAGTTAATGGAAAAAATCATAAGAGATAAAATAGTTAATTATCTAGAAGAAAATAATATAATTAAAGACTCGCAACATGGATTCAGACATCGTCGTTCATGCTTAACTAACCTACTGGACTTCTTCCATGATGTTTACAAATCATACGATGACTCAAGAGCAGTAGATATAATTTACCTCGACTTTCAGAAAGCATTTGACACTGTCCCTCACAAGCGTCTCATGAGAAAAATAGAAGCACATGGAATAAAAGGAAAGACGCTAAAATGGTTACAAGACTGGCTGTCAGACCGAAAACAGCGAGTTGTGATAAACGGAAAGGAATCCAAATGGCGTAATGTGATCAGCGGCGTTCCCCAAGGCTCAGTACTTGGACCGATACTTTTTATTATCTATATAAATGACATTGATGAGGGTCTAAATTGTAAAGTATCCAAATTTGCAGATGATACTAAAATAACCAGTAAAGTCACTTCAAAATTACAGTGGCAGCAGTTACAAAATGACCTTAATACTTTAGCAAGCTGGGCAGAAAAATGGCAAATGAAATTCAACACAGAAAAATGTAAAGTACTTCATATTGGAAGTAACAATGTCCATGCAAATTACAAAATGAACAATATTCAGTTATCAAGTACAGACAGTGAAAAGGATCTTGGTGTGATAATATCAAATGACCTAAAACCAAGCAAGCAGTGTACCGATGCGGTAAAAATTGCAAACAAGCTAGTGGGTTTTATTGGAAGAACTTTCGAGTTTAAATCGGAAAAAGTCATACTTGCCTTGTACAACTCGCTAGTGCGCCCCCATCTTGAGTATTGTGTGCAATTCTGGTCTCCGTACTACAGAAAGGACATTGAAAAATTAGAGAAAATTCAGCGAAGAATCACAAAAATGGTACCACGACTTAGAAACAAACCATATGAGGAACGCCTTGAAGAACTTAAATTATTTAGCCTAACGAAGCGCAGGTTAAGAGGGGACCTTATTGAAGTTTTCAAAATCATGAAGGGATATGACAACTTAGACATGAATAAATATTTTGATATAGACTGGTCTAGTCAAACCAGAAGTAATGGCTGCAAAATCATGGGAAAACGATTCCAATCCCACGAAGCAAAATACTTCTTCTTTAACAGAGTTGTAAATATCTGGAACAGATTACCCTCAGATACCGTGAACAGTATCTCAATTGAGACATTCAAAAACAAATTAGACAAGTATTTGCACGAAAATCCTCAGCTGACTCTTTTTCTGTCCGAATAACTTGCTTTTATAGCTACGGCACATGTAAGTTCATGCCTCCTTAGTCTACAAGACACCCCGTAAACAATGTACCCGTACATAGTGTTGCGTCACGATATTATACATTTTCAATTTATTCGGTGCAAACAAAGCAATATAAGCACAGATTAGGATCTGCACAGATAACCCTGAGTTAACGGTCACTACTCTTACTTTCGACCTGTGATGGGCTGTGGATCACTGAGGGTCCCTGTTAGTCAAGTGACCACCATCGGGATTTTTTTAATGTACCAGGGGTCACTGCTTCAGGATGAAACTTGTGTACTGTCCCACATGGGAGAGTTCCTTGTCTCAGTGGAGTGAACGGAGCTGTTGCCTGATTGACTGCTGCCTACCTAAAAAGCGCCAGGGAAGGTTGCCGAACCACCCCTAAACATCCACTCTGTGCATTGCACATCCACACTGTGCACTGTGCAGTCCCCTTTCATCTAAGACACTCGTCCTATATACTTTTCAGTCTCCCCAGCGCAAAGAAAGCAATATAAGCACAGATTAGGAGCTGCACAGATAACCCTGAGTTAACGGTCACTACTCTTACTTTCGACCTGTGATGGGCTGTGGATCACTGAGGGTCCCTGTTAGTCAAGTGACCACCATCGGGATTTTTTTAATTTACCAGGGGTCACTGCTTCAGGATGAAACTTGTGTACTTGTCCCACATGGGAGAGTTCCTTGTCTCAGTGGAGCAAACGGAGCTAGGGCCTGATTGACTGCTGCCTACCTTAAAAGCGCCAGGCAAGGCTGCTGCACCACCCCTAAACATCCACACTGTGCAGTGTGTAGCTTCCACGTTATGTCCACAGACTTCCCATTAACTCAATGTAACTGGTTTATAATGTCATGCCGTAACTATTATTTTATTTGTTTACTTTCTCTTTCAGGTTACTCTATCGGGTAGCTTATAGATAAAGTATTATAGAATGTGACTTTTCCTTTCCAGTGTTTCCTATAAAATTTCCATGTCAGTTTTTCCATGCTGCATGGTGGTTTTTCTCACTTTTTCCTGGAGGGTTTGGTGGTGGGGGGAGCCTTCTTGCTTTCCTATCCTTATCCTTCAACATGTAGAGTTAGATCTTGTAGTCATAGTTTTCTCTAACAAGCAGCCTCGAAAGGACCATAAGGTCTGTTGCTGTTTGCTTTCCTGTGTAATCCTGTGTAATCCTGCGCCTCTCACTTCTCTCTCCCTTCCTTCCTCTCCTCCACAACCTTCCTGTCTCCTCTTCCCGTCTCCCTCCCATCCATTTCCCTTCATCCCATAATGACTCCGCCTTCTTCCTATCATTCTCTCTCTCTCTCTTTCTCTCTGTTTTCTTCCCTTTCCCAATTTTTCCTCCTTTTCCTACCTATCTTTCCTTCTCCCGACCCATCTTCCTCTCCTCCTCCTCCTCCCTATCTTCCATCTTCTCTTCCCCTCTTCCTCCTTCTTCCTCTCCAACCAACTTCCTTGCAGGGTCCGATGAGATCAATCACCCTCCTATTCCTCCTCCTTTTTCTTCCTCCTCTTCCTCTTCCTCCCTCCTTGCAGGGTCCGATGAGATCAGTCACCCTCCTCTTCCTCCTCCTTTTTCTTCCTCCTCTTCCTCTTCCTCCCTCCTCTTCCTCTTCCTTCCTCCTCTTCCTCTTCCTCCACGTCCATTTTCTCAAACTTGTATTTTCTTCCTCCACCTCCATTTTTTTCCACATTGGTTTTCCTCCTCCTCCTCCTCCTCCTCCTCCTCGTCCTCCTCCTGCTCCTCCTCCTCCTCCCGTATTGACACGCTCTCTGCCCTCTTCACAGATTGCTCCCTCGATACTCTATCCACTCTGCACCCACACACAATCTCTCTCTCTCTCTCTCTCTCTCTCTCTCTCTCTCTCTCTCTCTCTCTCTCTCTCTCTCTCTCTCTCTCAACCATTTCCCTTTACAAAGCGCCAGTCTTTATTTTTAGATCCATAAAGATATTTTCATGTACAGTGACGTTGGTGAAAGAGAGAGAGAGAGAGAGAGAGAGAGAGTTTTCTTTTACACCAACCCTGATGAAAAAACGACACAGCAACAAAACGAAACGAATTGGAATATGGAAGCCCTAGGAGAGAGAGAGAGAGAGAGAGAGACAGACAGACAGACAGACTAATTACCTTTTCGTACTGAGAAGGTAAATCGCGTGAGCACCTGGATAAATTACTGGATTTTATTTTTTTTATCGCCAGGAAATTTTAACCTCTCTAGTGGTGTATGTCATGTTTTCTTGCTGTCCCCAGACGATTTTATTCAGCCTCTGGGGAACGATGAAGGAGTGAAGGCGTCAAGGGAGGATTTATCTGACCCCTCCACCTCAAAATCTCCAGCTGAATAAAGTTAATTAGAAATTGCGTAAAAAATAAATAAAAAGGAATGTGTAGGAAGATTCCGTAGATTTTTTTTTTTTTTTCTACCTCTGGATATTACTGCTCAGTTTAGGAGATATTATTGCAGTGATGGTTTGAAATGAGTCCCAATTAACCCTTTAAAACGTAGAAAGTGTTGTATATTTTATCATTACTTCTCCCAGACGATTATACACAGCTGAAGTGACATAAGGTAGTGAAAGGGCAGAGAAAAAAAACTCCATTAACCCTCATAGTGGCTGAATAAAACCGTCTTGTGTCAGCATGAAGGTACTAAGAAAGTCCCTGAGCTATACCATCAAAGACGTCCTTGGATTAAAAACTACGTATGACTCTATATCTTTTATTCCTGCTACTGCCAGACGATTTTTGACACCCATTTCCGAAGTAACGATATATATATATATGCTCAGTACATACACACAAACACACACTTGCATGCGGGTGTGATGTCTGGACCTTAAAAAGCTGGGAGCTGAAGAGGGTGGAAGTGTTGAAAGATAAAATGTTTGATTGGAACTGGTTGGAGAGAGAGAGAGAGAGAGAGAGAGAGTGAGGAGGGTGTGAGAAAGCGGTGTCGGGGTATGGAGAAAATAAGTTGAAACGTAACTGGGTTTGGCATGACAAATATACCAGAGATTCCGATTTGTACCCTTTTTAAAAATCTTCGTCATTATCATCATCATCATCGTTATTATTATCATCATTATACCGATTGGATTCATTACTGTCATTATCATCCTCATAATTAAAATCATCATATGCTCATCACAATTGTCCTCATTTCCTGTTTCATTGTCTTCTGGATGATTATTTTGTTCATTTCCCTGGACTCATTGTTTGATCAGTCTTCCATGTTTGTAGTGTGTGTGTGTGTGTGTGTGTGTGTGTTTGTGTGTGTGTGTGTGTGTGTGTGTGTGTGTGTGTGTGTGTGTGTGTGTGTTTATTATTCTCCACTCTTCCATAGCAGTCTAGTGCAGTTCAGAAACATAAAGCGAAATAGATTAAACTGCAGTGCATTCATCTCCATAAATACTGCACACAAGTCGAGCAAAATACTATACACTGGAAATACTAAAAATTTTTCCCATTAAAATATTTAAAAATGTGAAAAAAAATTGTATTATTCTGGATTTGACATTTAACAGATCATGGGACTTTGTTTTTTTATTAATTTCCCCGGGGGTTAATGTACTCCTGGATGAAAAGCGAAGAATTGGACAAAAATTATTATACAGTGAAAAGGTTGAAAGTTGGATTTTTTTTGTAAACTCCGGCACGGTTATCATCATCATCATCATCATCATCATCATCATCATCATCATCATCATCATCATCATCATCATCATCACCACCACCACCACCACCACCACCACCACCACCACCACCACCACCACCACCACCACCACCACCACCAAATCCTGCATGAAGATTAATACTGAAGTGTAATAATTATACAAAACAAGTCGCCAAGGAGGAGGTGTTAGGGAGCTTCCAACGCCCATGAGAATACGGCTCCCCCCCTCTCCCTTTTTTTCACATTCTCCCTTGAATTAAAAAGGGAGATTGACTTGAAGGAAAGAATTTGATCTAGTGGATGTTTTGATGGAGTAGGGAGGGAGGGGGAGGGAGGGACGGAGGGGAGGCGATGTGGAAGGAGGGAGGAGAGGGAATGCAGAGGGAGGAAGGGAGAGGGGATGCGGAGGGAGAGGGGGAGGAGAGGGGATAAGGAAAGAAAGGAAGGAAGGAGAAGGGGAAATGAAGGAAAGCAGGGGAAAACGGATTGGAAGGGGGGGGGTGAAAAGTAGAAGAGGAGGTGAAGGGATGGAGGGAGGAAGGGGGAAGGGAAGGTGGAGGAGGGAGGGAAGATAAAGGGAGGTGAAGAGGGGGAAAAGAAAGGAGGGAAGGGGAGGTGGAGGGGGGGGAGAAGAGGGGGGTGTAGAGGGGATATAGAGGTAAAGGGGGGGTGAGAGACTCTATCCTCCTAAATCCTCTTATTTCTTTCACCCGAACAAAATCGTCTCGTCAGATCAAATAAAATATCTAATTTCTCTCTCTCTCTCTCTCTCTCTCTCTCTCTCTCTCTCTTTCTCTCTCTCTCAGTAACCATAATTAGAGGGTAAGGATGCTTCACAAATTCAATTCTAACTTTAACCATCCTGCCATGCTTATTACTAACTGTAATTGCTATACGCGTCTCTCTCTCTCTCTCTCTCTCTCTCTCTCTCTCTCTCTCTCTCTCTCTCTCTCTCTCTCTCTCTCTCATATTGCACCTAAGTTATTACATACTGATGGTTGGCTAGTGGTTGAGATTGAGGACTGCTGGCCGCAACGTTGCAAGATTGAGAGAGAGAGAGAGAGAGAGAAAAAAAAAAAGAGAGAGAGAGAGAGAAAGAGAGAGAGAGAGAGAGAGGATGGAGTGGGATGGCTGTTTTTCGTTTCGTGTGTGTGTGTGTGTGTGTGTGTGTGTGTGTGTGTAATTGATGTGTATTATATCCTACTGACAGCCTCCATGACACTAAAAAAAAAAAATTATGGCCAGACATTTTTAATCAGCTAACCTCACAAATTAAAAACCGTAGCTTCGATTTGATGGTATCCGTCACATACAAGAGCAATTTTTTTTTCTGTTTGACATTAAATCATCATCATCATCATCATCATCATCATCGTAGTCATCACCACCACCATAGTCCTCGTCGTCGCCACCACCATCATCATCATCATCATCATCATCATCATCATCATCATCACTCAACCCTTTGGAAATCCTTCACTCTCGTCTCCCTCATCTTTCCCAGGCTCATTATAACTCGCCATAAAACGCTGGTATATTGCTCATTTACACCCGCGCTCGGAAATTGGGAAAGTGATTTAATAACTCAGAGGAATCGATGACCGTTCTGTGTGTGTGGGATGGACTCTCTCTCTCTCTCTCTCTCTCTCTCGCTGATCAGACATTTTGGTGTGTGTTAATCTAAGCCTTTTTTTAACCCCTTTTCATCTGTGTACTCGTCAGACAACGCGTGCTTTTTTTCTCACCGTAAAATGATGTAAAAATCGATCTAGGCAAGTTACTCCTAGAAACTGAAGGCGAGGTTACGTTTTCTTTTTTTTCTTAGCTGCAGGAGGATTTCTTGTAGCGGCCTCGTCAGTCAGTAACGCCTAACGATTTTAACAATGCTTTACTCTGCCCACTTTAACTTGGCCTAAAACTGTCATCTCTTCATCTTGAATACTGAAGTGTGATAACAGATTAACTCGAATATGATGCTAGTCACAAAGAGGTCCGTAGAATGGATGTAGAACCGTCGCATGTTTTTCTCTTACTGAGCTATGTGAAATAAGGTGTAAAAAAAATGAAAATCTAACCCAAGTGAAGCTGAAAGGAGTATAGTTTGAATTTGGAGGCTAAAATGGAAATAATATCAAAGTCTTCTTGGACGTGCAGCTGGCGAACAGAAATTGCTTGTCGGAGCGAGAAGACGGGCCAGCGAAGGGTGCATGGAGGAGGGTGGCGGTCAGTGGTGAATCAGATGGCCGCATTACCGAGTCCAGGGGCGAACTTTGGCGACTCCAGGAGGGGACTTTGGCGCAGTCGAGTCCACTAAGTTGCGTCAGAAAGTTTGAAGTGGCCGGTGTCTGGCTGCCATGATGGGGAAGGGGACTAAACCGAAAACAAGGATCTGTAAAGGGAGAGAGAGAGAGAGAGAGAGAGAGAGAATATTTTTTTTTTGGGGGGGGGTCTTAGTTTTGGTGGTTCTGCTGAGTTGAGTTTATAAGAGTAATATATTTTTTTTTTTTTTTTTTTTTTTTTTTTAGGACTGACTTTTGCTCCCTTCCGTTTTTTGTGTTGATATTCCGGTGATTAGGAAGATAACTGGATGGAGGAAGAAAAACGAAGAAAAACGGAAAATATAAAGTTTCCTAGCTGGTTCGCTCAATTTCTGTCTTGTTTCTTTGTGAGACTGATGTGGAGAGAGAGAGAGAGAGAGAGACAAAGATAGTGTTGTGTGTAGTGGGAGGAGAGGTTGTTAGTGAGTTGGTAATGAGATTAGTTTTGGTGTTTCTCCTTAGTTTTCTCTGGTTTTGTTGAGCTAGTTAGTGAGTTTTTGAGAGAGAGAGAGAGAGAGAGAGAGAGGGAGAGAGAGAGAGAGTGAAGGAGAGTGAAGTGTCGTGGGAGGAAGATGGTTAATGAAGTAAATAGGGGTAGAATTCCTTTTTCAATTTATTTTCTCTGTTTTCTGTTCCGGACAAAGGGAAGAGAAAAAAAGAGATTTGTGATAGTCATGATGAAGAGGAAAGTAGTAATGATGTTAGAGATAAGGAGACGAATAAGGAAGATAACAGCGATAAGAAAGAATCCGCAAACAACATTAATCTCAACCATGTAAGTGATGAGAAAAATTGATAACGATGATAAGGCAAAGGAGAAGAGTGAGAGATAATGACAAAGATAAGAGATAAAGAAGAGGAGCAAGAAAACAGTACGATAAAGAGAAGAGTGAGAGATGATTACAAAGATAAGATATAAAGAAGAGGAGCAAGGAAACAGTACGATAAAGAAAAGAGTGAGAGATGATTACAATGATAAGAGATAAAGAAGAGGAGCAAGGAAACATTACGATAGAGAAGAGTGGGAGATAATTACAAAGATAAGAGATAAAGAAGAGGAGCAAGGAAACATTACGATAAAGAGAAGAGTGAGAGATGATTACAAAGATAAGAGATAAAGAAGAGGAGCAAGGAAACATTACGATAAAGAGAAGAGTGGGAGATAATTACAAAGATAAGAGATAAAGAAGAGAAGATCAGGGAAACTACGATAAAGAAAATCCCCCCAAAACACGAATTGCAACTATGCTTACCCCCTCCGCTTCCCAGATGCATAAAAGGATGAAACTTGCAGAAGATGTTGCACAAGAAGGACTGGACATGGCAAGATGGATGACCGTGCAATCGCCTTGGAGTTAGTCCCTCTTCTGATGGCGAATGGTCTTTTTGTGTCTGGTCCTTTTTTTTTTTTTTTTTTAATACTTTTTTACGTCTCTGTCGGCCCCTCTGGATCTGTTTCTTTCTTCCTGTGGGTTTGAGTTTTGCCTTATCTTTTGATGACTTTTTCTGTGTCTGTATTTTTCTCTGTCTTTTGTCAGTTATACTCGTAGTTTTTGCATAACCAACTTCTCTCTCTCTCTCTCCCTCTCTCTCTCTCTCTCTCTCTCTCTCTCTCTCTCTCTCTCTCTCTCTCTCTCTCTCTTCCTTTTCTCTTTCTTTCTCTTTGTCCGAGCTTTTCCGTTTACCTTTGGATGTCACTGGCTGTGTATCTTTATCTTTCTTTCTTTCTTTCTATGTCAGCTTGAGTTTTTGCTTCTACCATTTCAAGTCTCTCTTTCTGTATCTTTTATCTCTCTGTTGCTCTCTCTCCATTAGTCTGAGATTTTTCTGCCCTACTTTTTTGCTTTCTGACAAAAAGAAAAAATATACAGCGAAAGAAGAGCAGACACACAAAATGCAAGTCAAACAGATAAAAGAAAAAAAATGTGTGTGTGTGTGTGTGTGTGTGTGTGTGTGTGTGTGTGTGTGTGTGAGAGAGAGAGAGAGAGAGAGAGAGAGAGAGAGAGAGAGAGAGAGAGAGAGAGAGAGAGAGAGAGAATGATTAAGTGCAATTTTGTGAAGATTATGTTTTTTTTTTTTTTTATCGAAGTTTTCGTTGTGTCATTCATAGATTATTTTCCTTTTTTTTCATCAGCCTACCTCAGTCTCATGCAAGACAAAATGGCTTCTGGTTTTTCTATATGGCTATAAATCGTCATCGTCATCATCATCATCGTCATCGTGATCGTCATCATCATCATCATCATCGTCATCGTCATCATCATCATCATCATTATCATCGTCATCGTTATCATCATCATCATCGTCCATCCATCCATCCATTTTTCAGTCAGTCAGTCAATCAAAAAATCATCAGTCAATCATCAATCAGTCATAGCGTTAGGGTGACAATGATAACGGTGAATCCATTTTGTCCTCTCCCCACCTCATCCTCTCACTCCATCTCCAGAACACTATTACACCTGCAATTTACCTCCAAGGACATGACGTAACACCCCTCTCTCGTTCAATACAGGTCCAGAACATGTGGTGTGGGCTGGTGTGGGTGGACGCGCTGACCTCCCGTGCAACCTGACTTCACCTTTACCATCTGACCCAGCCCTCCTCATTCTCTGGTACAAGAGTGGCGACTACAAACCCATCTACAGGTAAGGGGATCATGTTAATGATTTTGTAGTCATATAAGGGGATGAGGTTAATGATTTTGTAGTCCTATATAGCATGGTTCCTGAATTATTTGACAGGTGTGCTATTGTAACCTAATATTTTAAAATTTAATAAAGATCTAGAGCATGGTGCCACATGGAAAAATTAGAATAATAAAATAATATTCTTGTTGTATTTTAAAGATGAAGGTCCTGAGAATATTACTGCATCAAGAAGTGGTTAGTGAGTTAATATTGAAACTCGACAAGGAATTCGAAACATTGTCATTGCAACTTTTTTTTTTTTTATTTTTTTATTTTTTTTTTTTTTTTAAAATGAAGTGGCGGTGGTGCTTACTGTACACGAAGACGTAGTGATTATGTAGCGATTTTAGTGATTTTGCCGACTGTGTGTGTGTGTGTGTGTGTGTGTGTGTGTGAGAGAGAGAGAGAGAGAGAGAGAGAGAGAGAGAGAGAGAGAGAGGTGAGCAAAGGTAAAGGAAATACCCTGTCTAGTCCATTGGGCTCTAAACAAAAGAAATGGCTGAAGAAAAAAGAAAAAGAAGGGAAGTGGATGCAACTTTCATGTCGAGGGTGGAGCGCCGAAGAATAGCACAGAAAGAAAGAAAGAAAAAGAAAGACAGAAAAAGAGAGAGAGAGAGAGAGGAAAAAAATGATCTGGTCTGCAGCGGCAAAGAATAAAATGGAAGAAAAAAAAAGACGAAGAAATAAAAGGAAATGGGAAACAAAAATAAAAAAATCATCCCGTGTGTTCTGCCCAGAAAATAAATTGAAAAAAGAAACGCTAAAATTTTTTCACCGTGGAGAGAGAGAGAGAGAGAGAGAGAGAGATGCAACAGGCCTGCAACACGACAGGTATGAAGAGGTCAACACGAGCGCGACTCACCTGGATTGCAATAACGTTAAGGTGCGCGAGGTGGCTGTCGTGTCGCTTTATTTTTTGACTCCCTCATGGGCGGAAGAAGTCAAGTTTTGGAAATGTTGGGTGGGAGAGAGAGGGAGAGAGGTTAAAGCCTGAGTTTTTTATTTGCTCTAAAGTAAAGAAATCTAGCTCTAACCTGTCTCTTTCTTCCACCCAACATTTCCACTTTTAAAGGATCATGTGGAGAGGATGGAGAGCGAGAGACTAACGTGGAGAGTGTATGTGTGTGCGGTGGAGGAGGGGAGAGGGAGGAGGAGACCGAGGATAAGATGGAGGGATGGAATGGAGAGGTATATGAGAGAGGGGTGTGTGAACTGGGGGGGAGGGGAGGGCGGCGAAATGACATGGGACAGGGCGACATGGAGGCGATTTGTTTGTGGCCACCAGACGATTTTGTTACGATATTTAATGGAGTTTATGTAATTACCCTTTTTTAAACCAACGATACATTGAGAGACAGTGAACGATGACTTATGTACTCCAGTATTGAAATCTAGTAGGCCTTTTCTGAATATTGTGTTAAAGTTTCATAAATATTAGATTGATGAGGAGCGATATCACTGCCCAAAACTGTACACAGGAAGAGTGGGGAATTTTGTCGAGTTTTATTTTCTGAAATTTATCTTAGGAGAGGAAGATTATATTGGAATTTATTATTATTATTATTATTATTATTTTATTAAGGAAGGATCATGTTGGAATTTTGTACAGGTATCTCGATATTAATATAAAAAGATAAACACACACACACACACACACACACACACACACACACACAGAGTGAGTGAGTGAGTGAGTGAGAGAGAGAGAGAGAGAGAGAGAGAGAGAGAGAGAGAGAGAGAGAGAGAGAGAGAGAGAGAGAATCTTAATGAGTTTCCCCTCAGAATGCTTCCTTTACTTCCCCTTGTCCAGCTCCAACAGTGAAGGGACGAGGAAAGGAAATGAACGCTTGGGAATGCGGAATGAGGGAGAGGGGAGATAGGAAGAGGGGAGGGAAGGAGGGGAGAAGGTGGAGGGGGAAGGAAGAAGCCTAGGGGAGAAGAGCGGTGGGGTAGGAGGGGAGGAAGAGAAATAAAAATAATGATAATAATAATAATAATAAGAAGAAGAAGAAGTGGAAGAGGAACAAGAACAAGAACAGGAAGAAGAAAAGGAGGAGGAGGAGGAGGAAGCGGAAGAGGATGAAGAAGGGTGGAGTCAAGCTGTTACTAATACTGAAGAGGGCAAATCATTCTCTTCCCCTCGCTATCAGGCACAGGAAGTAGAGGGAGGAGAGAGGTGCAATAGGGAATAATTGAAAGGAGGAGGAATGAGAAAGAGAGAGGGAGGAGGAGGAGGGAAGTGAAAAGGAGGATGAAGCATGGACGGGAAGAGGAAGGAGGATGGATGAGAGGAGAAGGAAGGAAGAGGAATATACCTGAACTGAAGAAGAAGAAGAAAAGAGGAGGAGGAGGAGGAGGACAGCGATGGGAAGAAGAAAATGGAGACAGGAAGAGAGGAATGATGAAGAAGATCAAAACGGAAGAGTGAAAGGAGGAAGAGAAGGAGAAGAAAAAGAGAGATGTCAGGAGAAGACAGGAAGAAGGGGAGAGGGGAAGGGGAAAAGTAGGACAGAGGGTAGTGCCTGAAGAAGGAGAGGGGAGAAGAAGAAAAGGGAAGTGTATGAGAAGGAAGGAAAGAAAGGAAAATAGGAAGAATGGAAGGAAGGGAGATTACTGAAGGAAAGGGAGACAAAGAGATGAAAATGTGGCGGATTTGAAGTAGGAGAAGAAGAGGAGGTGGAAAAGGCGGAAGGAGAGTAAGCAGGAAAGTGACGGGAGAGGTGAAGAGGGAAGACAGATTAGCCTTCTCCCCTTGCTATCACCTAGATGAGGGGAAAAGAGGGGTCGATGCCGGGGGGGGGGGGGAATGACAGAGGAAAAGAAAGAGGAACCAAGGAGGGAAGAGGAAAAAGAAATAACGTGAGGAAGAGAAAGAAGAAAAGGGAGAAAAGGAGGAAAGGTGGAGAGGGAAAGGAGAGGGAAGAAAGAAGAGGGGAAATAGACTAAGAACAGGAATAGAATGAGTCAAAGAATGAATGTAAGAAGAGGGGAATATTACTGAAGAGGGGATACAGATCGACCATTTCCCCTCGCTGTCATAAGAAAGAGGGGAGAGGAGTTGTAGCCGGGGAGAGGGGAGGAGGAGAAGAGAGAGGAAGAGTAAGGAATGATGGGAGGAAAGGGAAGAGGAAGTGAGGGGAAATGAAGAAGGCTGGAACTGAGGAGAGGGTAGAGGAAATGAAATGAAACAAGATAGAGCTGAAGAGAACGGTGAATGAGAGGAGAAGGGAGGAAGAGGGGAGTGCCTGAATGGAAGAAGAAGAAAGAGAAAAATATAAAGAAAATGAGAGAGAGAGAGAGAGAGAGAGAGACGAGAGGAGACGAAGAAAAAAAGGATAACCGAAGAGAAAGACGGGAATTAGAAGGGAATATTAGTGAGGAGGGCAGGCAGATCAATTTCCTCCCCTCGCTATCATCCAGACGAGGGGAAAAGAGGGGGAGTGGCTGCCAAGGGGAATTACTCTTGGTCTGCATCAACCAGGAAATAAGACTCATGCACTAGGGACTAACGGAAGGGAAACTGGAAGAAGAGACATGTTGGAATATTAATGCAAAAAAAAAAAAAAAGGAAGAAAAAAAGAGAAAGAAAGAAAATGTTGCAGAAAAATCATAGACTTGGGAGAAATTGAACCAAAACGATAATAATAATAATAATAATAATAATAAATGCTGGAATATTCATCCAAAAAATGAAAACTTGCACAAAAAACATGGACTCTAGAGAAGTAGAACCAAAAAGATGATAATAATAATAATAATAATAACAATAATAATAATAATAAATGCTGTAATATTCGTTCACTAAATAAATGAAAGAAAATGTACCAGAAAAAATGTATGATGAAAAGAATAAAACATGGAGGGGAAAATTATACGACAGGAGGAGATTGAAAATTAAAAAAATAATACTAATAATAATGCAATTGCTAGAAGTTGCATAGAAAGCTGAAATCATGCACAAGTGAAGAATAAACTGAAGAAGTTGCTAAAAAAAATACAATAAGAAAAAAGAAACGAAAGAAGAAATCATATACAAAAGGAAGGAGCTGAAGGAAAAAAATATATATATGAATCAGGAAAAAAATAAAGTGACGGGAAAATCGCGCGTGACTAATGAAAAAAAGGTGAAATAATAAAAAAAAAAATTACACTAGGAAGAAATTCTGGAACACCATATAACCAGAAGGGAAAAAAAAGTAATCTGATCTTTAAAAAAGCACAAGAAACCTATTGAAAGTAGAAAGAAGGCATTAAAAAGAAAAGAGGAAAAATAATGCACAAGGATTAAGTTGAAAAATATATATCAAAATTGGACAAAAAATCTGAATTCTGTCAACTGAAAAATCCCAAAATTGGGGAAAAAATCGGAATTCTGAAAAAAAAGAAAGTTGTGCGCCATCATAGACGTTCAACGATGCGAATATTAATAAAAACAGACGACGGCCATTCCAGTTTTTCTTTTTTTTTCCATATCGACAATACTTCGAAAATAACCTTTACAGCAATATTCGGTAATACTCAAATGGACGTACACTGAGATTAATACGTTTAGAAATACCAGAGAGTAATAGTAATACCAGGTAGTAATATTCAGAGTCAAATACAAATACCCAGATAAATATTCATAAACAGCAGATAATAATATTCCAATACCTGAGATTAATATTGGTCATTAGCCAGGTAGTAATATTCAGCAGTTCCCAGTATTAGTCTGAACAATATCCCGGTAATTATATTCATCAGTTCCCTAAGAGAAATATTAACCAGTACCATTATTCAGCAACAGGAAATATTAGTATCAGTATTACCCTGATAGCAATATCATTATAATATTCAGTTCTGCTTAATGACCCTAGCAAGAGAGCAGTATTTAGCAGTACCCCAACATTACTCACATAGTAATACCCACCCATCAGTAGTAACAATAGAGAGACAGGTAAATAGAGACTGATAGATAGATAGATAGATATAGATACTACAGCCACACAGCACTACCTCAGACCAGCACAGCCGCTCACAGCACTCCCCCCTTTTTGCAATATCTCCCTGTACTAGCCGCATACACTCTCTCTCTATTAAATATCGCCCCGGGGTTCAGATATCTAAAAGGGTGACTTCAAGTTGTACTGTCCAAAGCACTAGGTGTAGCTGCCAACCGTAGGTCTCACTACGTCTCTGGTATACTTATTCTTCTGTCATTTATTTATAGCCAGACGCCATAATCCCGTAAGGGGTGGCCGGTTGTATCTGAGTTTGTTGCTTTCCTGGGAGGGTCACTAACCCACTGCCAACCCACTAGACACCTGGATAAAACGTATGGGTTGGTTATATGGTTACCACCCAGCGTTGTAAACGTGGCTTACAATAAACCATTATACTTGTCACTCAGTGTAAAGCCACATTAAAAGGAAAGAAGAGTATGAAAAAGTGAGAGGAATGGTGGGAGAAATGGGAAAGGAGGAGGGCATACACAGAAAAAGAAAGATAAAGGTGTAGGAAGAAGTAGGCAGCGCTACACCAAGTGAGTGGATGATGGTCGCCTCCACCTGCCACCAGTATTTACTCTTGCTGTGTATTATTCTTTGTATTTTTTTATCCATTTATCCCGTCGATGTCCTTTGCATTAATGATCTTGCTTCCGTCTCACATTTTTATTTAACGTAGGAAGGATGTCTTATTGAAGGCTCTGTCTAACCCTTTCAGCTCGATTAAGTGTTCTCAGAGTTACTTATAATCGTCTGGTGATGCGAGGAATTTTCACGATAAAGACGTCCTCGTAATGAAGGGGTTGAGATTTTTTTTTTTTTTTCAACTTCAGGGGTTGTACATGATTTTGTTTAACCCTTTTCCATAAGAGATTTGCTCCTAGCCGATTGAAATAGCCTGTAGATAGATAGATAGATAGATAGATAGAGAGAGAGAGAGAGAGTGTGTCAGCGTAGTGAAGGGGACAGCACTGCCAGACTGGAACAGCAGTGCTACTAAGACACAGAGTTGAGAAAAGAATGAAAACGTGAGAATGAAGAAAATGAAAATAGGAAGGCTAAGACTGATGAGAATGAGGAGAGGAAGACTAAGAATGCAGAGGGGAAAAGCAAGGACGAGGAGAATGATGAAAGGAAGACCAAGGTGAAGAGAATGAAGAGACAAGAACGAAAAAGAATAAAGGAAGGAAGGTTAACAATGAAGAGGAGGAGGAGGAGGAAGAGGAGGAGGAGGAGGAGGCTAGGATCAAGGGGACTGAAGAAATGGAGGGCAGGAAGGAAGCGGAAGGATTTAGCAGAGTCTTGAGGCGAAATGAGTTAGGAGGAGGAGGAGAGGATGAGCGAGAAGTAGGTGGAGGGATTTGGTTTATTGTATCGAGGAGAAGAGGCTGGGGAGATGGGAGGAGGAGGAGGAGGAGGAGGACAGAGAGAGAGAGAGAGAGAGAGAGGAGATAGGGCGTGTGTGTGTGTGTGTGTGTGTGTGTGTGTGTGTGTGTGTGTGTGTGTGTGTGTGTGTGTGTGTGCGTGAGTGGCTGTACAGAACGAAGCTGATTGAAGAAGACGGAGACCAGGGCCAAGAAGGCTTTAGCGGAGTGTATTGAAGGGAGGCGGTTTGGAAAATGAGAAGAAAGATCGAGAAAAAGATGGAAGGATTTAACTGCGTATCCCGTGTAAAGCGAGATGACTGGGAGGAAGAGGAGAGGATGACCGAGAAGGAGGTGGGAGGCGAGATTTAAGTTGATGGGGGATTGTAGGGAAGGCCAGGAAGGATTGACAGTGTGGTGTGTCGAGGAGGGCAGGGTTGGGACGATAGTGACGATGATGATGATGATGGTGGTGGTGGTGGTGGTGGTGGTGGTGGTGTAATACTAGAGGCTTAGTGATTGTGGATGGATAAAGAAGAGATCCTAGAAGCGAGCAAGAGGAGGAGGAGGAGGAGGAGGAGGACTGAAAGAGAGGTGGAATGATTTAACAGAGTGCCCTAAACAGAAGCGAGGAGGAGGAGGAGGAGGAGGAGAGAAGAAGAAGAAGAAGAGGAGGAGGAGGAGGAGGATACAAAGATGGAATGGAGGAATGGAATGACACATGAGGGAGGGCAGTTTGGAGTGTCGGGGGGAAGTGAAGATAAATGGTATGAGAGAGGCGTAGAGGTGATTGTGTCGCGGCCATCTTTGTTTAACTCTGGATTCAGGCTACAGATAGATAGATAGATAGAAAAACCACATACGTACATAGATACATACATACATTCACAAAGGTGCTGTAAGTTCCTAATACGAGTATAACACAAAGATAGATATACTGTAATTAGATATTCCTGGAAAGCAAATAGACTGTAAGTAACCGATAGATAAAAATAAATGTATTAGGAGAGTTATAGGTAGATGGATAGATAGAGGTAGGCCTTTTAACATGAGGTATTAGTTATAGTTACTACTCTTGTCACGAAAGAGCAAGCGAGTTTCATTCTCACTTGATAGATGTGGGTCTCTCTCTCTCTCTCTCTCTCTCTCTCAAAATGGGGAGACCACAAGGCACTCATTCCGGCAACTCATTTTACTATATTCGTTTGAACGTAAGAAATTGAAACTGAACGAATAATTAAAGATGATTGGGAAATGAGTCTTGTTTCCAGATAAAAGAGAGAGAGAGAGAATGGTGTATGTATGTAATATTGAAGTTGTATGTGTGTGTGTGTGTGTGTGTGTGTATACGCGCGTTTATCCGCTTTAAGCCTGCGTATCTGCGTATATTTCTGTGCATATGTTTGGGGATTAAGAGCATTAGCCTTCATAAATCTCAACACACGCCACAATAATCCCTAAAGCATTGACAGCGATACACTGAACTCCCATACAACTCAAATAATCCCTCTCCAGCCACACTAACAAGCGACCATAATACTTACACCCACAGCACTGACGCTTCTATACGTTAAAATACAGAGAAACGCTACACTCCACTGTCATTGGGTGTATTGTTGAGGTAGTGTGTTGTGGTGTGTGTGTGGGGGGTAATATTATGCAGAGTTTGGATGTGTTGGGAGGAATATTATGTTAGTTATATTGTTGTGGTGCGTGTGTGGATAATATTAGGCAGAGTTTGGATGTGTTGAGAGGAATATTTTGATCGTTTCGTGCTGTGTGTGTGAATAGGGATATTGTGAAGAGTTTGGGTGTTCGTGTGGAGAGGAATATAATCGTAATGTATTGTTGTTTAGTGACCCTGTGCTCATGTGGACGGGAACTCTGTGGACTGCTGGCTGAAATACCCCTCCCCTGCAGTCCACCATTCACCTTTTAGTGGTTAGGAAAGGAGAGGAGGGACGTATGTTTACCCGGTCAGCTTCGTCATCCAGTTAAATCGGTACCACCACGGGAAGGCGTCCTCTCCATCGCCAGTATAACAGTACGATGGGTAATTTAGTCCGTCCGAGGAGTAACATCGCGAAAGAGTTGGTACGTTAAGATATCAAGATTAGACACTGGTACACACACAAGCAGGATGGCAAATTGGACTCCCCCTCTGTAGATGCGGTCTTTCGAAATTCAGATCCCCTACGATATTCCGGCTAATGTCAGACGATTGTATTTGAGAGCAGCCCGCCGAAGCAGAAAGTTTATATATCATTTTTCATATTTAGACCAAAAAAATAAATAAATAAATAAATAAATAAATCTTTGTATTATATTCTCACAAACGTTAGACAATATTAAGGCAAAGACAGTCGACCACTTCCAGTTGGGTGAAATGAGAAAATAAAAAAGAAAAAGAAATAATATGAAAAAGGTTATGGAGAACTTTTAAAACTATGTGGTCAACTTTTTACACATGGCATTCACAACTTTTAACATTATTTCAGTACCATGTTTTTGATATTATATTATGTACTGCAATTTTGCCTATCCATTGCGCAGAATATATTGTAAAAAAAGGTGTAGTACTGGATTCAACAACCACAACTACCGCTATCAAAACTACCGCCATCCATCACAACTACCACTCGAAACTACCAGCATCCACAACAGCTACAACCATCCATAACAACTACCACCATCCGCCACAGTACCACCACACACCACAAACATAACTACCACTATCCACCACAGCTACCACCATCCACCACACCTGCCACCACGCATCACAGCTTCAACAACCACAACTACCACGATCCACCACAACTGCCTCCACTCACCACAACCACCACTATCCACAACTGCAACTACCCACAACTACCACCACCCACAGCAACTACCACAATCCACCACATCCACTCTCCCTGCTCTAAACTCTCTGATGGGGAAGGGGTTTACTGAGCTGAATAAAATCGTCTGGCATTTATCTGAATAACTTCCTTAATTTCCCTTGGTAGGAATAAAGACCTTAGGGGGTTAAGAGGAGGAAATTAATCTTGGCTGAGAGAGAGAGAGAGAGAGAGAGAGAGAGAGAGAGAGTGGGGGGGAGGGAGGGAGGGAGGGAGAGAGAGAGAGAGAGAGAGAGTCATAATTTGAAGTCTTTGGGTTCGATGCTAATGAAGCAGGATCTCTCTCTCTCTCTCTCTCTCTCTCTCTCTCTCTCTCTCTCTCTCTATCAGTCTGTGTCTGTCTACATCTGTATTTGTTTATATACTAGACCTACCTACCTACAGTACTTACCTGTTTGCCCATCCATCCATACACTAATCTTTCTCTATGAAGCTATGAACAATCTTTCCTTGTTTATCTCTTCCTTCATCCACCCCTCTCTCTCTGAAGCTGTTAACAATCTTTCTCTGTCGCTCTCTTCCTTCATCCATCCATCCACCTGTCTCTCTGAAGCTGTTAACAATCTTTCTCTGTCGCTCTCTTCCTTCATCCATCCATCCATCTATCCATCCATCCACCTATCTCTCTGAAGCTGTTAATCTTTCTCTGTCGCTCTCTTCCTTCATCCATCCATCCATCCATCCACCTATCTCTCTGAAGCTGTTAACAATCTTTCTCTATCTCTTCCTTCATCCATCCATCCATCTATCCATCCATCCACCTATCTCTCTGAAACTGTTAACAATCTTTCTCTATCTCTTCCTTCATCCATCCATCCATCTATCCATCCATCCACCTATCTCTCTGAAACTGTTAACAATCTTTCTCTATCTCTTCCTTCATCCATCCATCCATCTATCCATCCATCCACCTATCTCTCTGAAACTGTTAACAATCTTTCTCTATCTCTTCCTTCATCCATCCATCCATCTATCCTTCCATCCACCTATCTCTCTGAAGCTGTCAACAATCTTTCTCTGTCTATCTCTTCTTTCATCCATCCATCCACCTATCTCTCTGAAGCTGTTAACAGACTTTCTCTGTCTACCTCTTCCTTCATCCATCTATCCATCCATCAACCTATCTCTCTGAAGCTATAAACAGTCTTTCCCTGTCAATCTCTTCCTTCATCCATCCATCTATCTATCCATCCATCCATCCACCTGTCTCTCTCTGAAGCAATTAACAATATTTTTCCCCCTGCAGCGTGGACCTTCATAGCGTTCCACCCACCCACTAGAAGGACCTTAAATCACTCTTCCTATCCACCCACCCTACCATCCACTTAACAATCTCCTCTCCCCTTGCAGCGTGGACCTCCGTAGTGTTCCACCGACCCACTGGAAGGACCCACGAGTTCTGGGTTCACGCGCAGGGTTCCACAGCACACCCAGCCCCGCGTTAAGCATCGAGAGGGTGAGGGCAGGGGACCAGGGCAGGTACAGGTGTAGTGTCAATTTCCGCACCAGCCCTACGCTCAACTTTATTACCAACCTTACTGTTATTGGTGAGTTGAGGGAAGGGGTGTCGTTATTAGTATAGTTGTCTTTAGTAGTAGTAGTAGTAGTAGCTGTATTAGTAGTAGTTGTTTTGTATTAGTAGTTGTTGTTGTTGCTTAGTAGTCTTAGCAGCTTCAACTCTGAGTACTCATATCACCATCTTTCCTGCTGTTGGTGAGGTTGTGTGGCAGTGATGGTTATAGTGGTGGCGGTGCCAGCAGACACTATAATCCTGCATTCTGGTGACGGTGGTGGTGATAGGCAGGGTGATGGTGATGGTGGGAGTGAAGACTATAGTGGTGATAGTGAGACTGGAGGTGATAGTGACGGTGGTTGGTAATCGTGGTAATAGATGTGGTGGTGATAGCTGTATTGGTGATAATTGTGGTGATGATTCCTGTAATGATAACTGTGGTGATGGTGGTGATAGCTTTCGTAGTGAGAGATGTAGTGGTGGCAGGATGTATGGATGGCAGTTATGGTGATAGTGTGAGTTATAGTTTCAGTGGTTATAGGTGTGGTTCTTGCTTCCCTTAATGGTAGTGATGGTAGCTATGGTGGCGAAAGGTGTGGTACTTGCATCCCGTAGTGGTAGTGATGGTAGCTGTGGTGCTGTGGTGGCGACAGGTGTGGTGCTTGGCGTGCTGTAATACTCCCACACAGCGTTACAGCACACATTACAGGCTGTGCTACGGGTTTAATTAAATGTAGTCTATAGCCAGTATAGCCTGTGCTGGGGCTGCTAATACAACCTGACTAACTAATATGGCAACTGATACTATACAAAGTTATACTGTAAAGTATAGTTTAACTCTTTGAATCCCTTGACGCAATTTCTTATTTATTCATATTATTAAGATCAATTATTTCACTTCATTATCAGTTATTTCTTGTTTTATTATTTCTTTTTATTATCAGTTATTTCTTGTTTTTGTTATTTCTTTTTTAAAATATCAGTTTTTACCCGTCGTGGTCGTGTGAGGGTGGGTTTGAGAGAGGTTGTTAGCAATATAGTAATTATTACGATTACTGATATGTGTTGGCAACTAATAGTAATTTGTGACAAGTATTAGTGGCTCTAGAACGACATCAACTAGGCAAGTGGTGACAAAGTCTAGAAATGTGGATTTGGGACAAAAAAAATAGATGGTGAAGTGAGAGAGAAGGTCGATCAGCTGACTGGGAAGCAAGATGGCAATCAACGTAAACAAAACAAAGAGGTGTGCGGTATGTCCATCATGCAAAATTCGTGTTTGTGATGAAGATATGGGATTAAGATGTAACTTATGTGACATGTGGCATCATATATAGTGTGAGGGCACTAGTGAGGCAGTGTATACGTTTTTGAGGAGCAACCAAGAGAGTATCTGTACTATTCGCTGGTACTGCTCCAAGTGTAGTGCTGTGGTACGGTAGGTAACTTGGTGAAACAGGTAACCAAACTTTCCAAGAGACAGGAATTGATTGAAAAACACATGGATACTCTGGAACATAAATCTGATGAGGGATTCAGTGAGGTGAAGGATGATTTGGCAAAGCTGAAGGTGAGCATCAACAATGATATTAAGACTCAGGTGAGGAATTAATTGAAAAAAAAAGCTGGGTGAAGTTAAAATCAAGAATTGTGATGAGGTGAAAAGAGAGGTTTGTTAGACAGTAGAGGGGAAAATAAATGATAACAAGGTTAGTGGCAGGATGAAGTGAAGGATAAAGTGTGTACTGAAGTCAATGAAAATTTGGCTAAATCTTATGGGAATGTCCTGCGGACGGAAGAGAGAAAGGTATCAGCTGGTGTGGAAGGAGGTACTAGGTTTACATATACAATAGTGATCAGGGAAAGGAACTGTTGGAAAAAGCAACAAGGGAAATGCATGGTAGAATGGACAGGAAGAATAATACTGTTTGTTATGGTATTCCAGAGGTAATGAGTGGTGTGAATTTAGCAATAAGGTATGAGAAAATCCGTCATGATAAGTTAGCATTCATTGAACTATGTAATGATATGGGTTTGACATGTTATGATAGCAGTATAAAGGAAATTAGAAGGAGTGGAAGATATCAGGGAGCAACAGAGCCAGGAAAGTCAAGGCCCATGCTTGTGTCACTTAAAGGATGCTTGAAAGATGAATAATGAGAAACCTGTTCAGGTTGAAGGATGCAAAGAATGAAATTTTTAGGAAGGCTGGAGTGTCACACAGTATGACTAGTGATGAGAGGGAAAGAGACAGGGAACTCAGAGGAGAGGCAGAGATGAAAAACACAGAGGAAAATGGCTCGGGGAAACTACTACGTGGTAAGAGGAAGTCCGCGGAACTGATATACGGTATATGGAAAGTAAAGACAAAGGAAGCATCTGCATGCCAGGAGTAGCAGTCTTACCAGAGTTAGTGGAGGAAAATGTAAGTTAAGTGGAGGTAAAACCCAAGAACCTGTACATAATGCTAATGAGCTCAAAGTATCATTTAGCAATGTTAATGTGTATTCTAGTGATAAAATTAGTCAATTAAGGGCTAGATTGAGTGAGAATCGGACACCCCCACAAGCGATTGCAGTGAAAAAGGTTAAACCAAATTACTATCGGATTGAAAGGCAAGTAGTGGAATATGGCATTGAAAGGTACAAAATAATAGAAAAGAAAAATACAGCACAGGCCCTTCACTGTGCATCAAAAAAAGGAATTCAATATGATAATGTACCGTAGTGTTTGAGAAGGAAGCCAAGGAGTATATAGCAGTAAAGATCAAATGCAAAAATGACAATACAGTATAATTGTGTCCCTCTATATATGTCCAAACAGAGAGTTTGAAAAGGATGAAAAGATGTTGGAACTATTACAAGAAATAAGTGAATGCAATGTAAGACACAAAGTGATCCTAGATTTTAATTTGCCAAATATTAAATGGGAACATTTAACATGTAAATCTGGTGATGAAAAGCTCAGTCTAAGTTTTACTGAGAAGGTCTGTGCTTGTCACTTCATACAGCATATTTAAGAAATAACCAGGATTGGAGGTAACACTGTTTGAAACACACTATATGTGGTTCTTACGGATGATATAATGGTGGATAACATCGAAGTTACGAGCCCACTAGGTAAGAGTAACCATGGCCATGCGAACTTTAAATGTGACATAGAACCACAAGAAAAGAATTGTAAAAGACTTATCGGTATCCACCTTTTTGAAAAGGCAGACTTCAAGAAATTAAATAAGCTGCTATCCATTCATTGGGATGAGTACTTGGACACAGGATATTGAAGAAATATGGGATAGATTCAAGAAGAAACTATAGTACAAGGGGCAATCAATGAATGTATTCCACAAGTAGAATTCAAGTGTAAAAACAGATTAAGAAAAAGAACAAATAGGGACTTATTGATGAACAGAAAGTTGTGGGCAAAGATAAAGAAAAAGTAAAGGTTTTGGATGAGATTAAAGAAAATGAAAGAGGATGGAGGAACCAATGAAAGAGAATATAACAAGCTGTGAGAATCTTTTAGAAGAATTAACAGTCAAGTTAGATGGGAGACAAGAAGTGTGATGGAAAACATAGAAAGAATAATTGCCCAAAATGTGAAATCTAATCCTAAAATCTTCTGGAAGTACGTGCAGTTGAAAACCAAAACAACCCGCGCAAGTAATTTGTACTGGTATATGAATTCAGAAAAAAACATCAGTAGCTGCTGAAAATGACAAGGATAAGGCAAAGGTTCTAGTGGAGTATTTTAGTACAGTATTTACCAAGGAACCAGAAGGGGAAGTACCAGACACTGAAACTAAGATGTTTCCACACTGTGGAGTTCACCTGTGAAGAGATTTGTCATTATGTCGACAAACTGCAGAGAGATAAGTTCTCAGGTCCAGAACGGTGTCACTGTCGAGTTAGAGAAGAGGTGAAAGAGACTGTTGCCTTTCCACTAAGGATTATCTTCACTATATCACTTTAGACAAATAAAGTGCCTGCAGACTGGAAAAAGGCAAATATTACAACAATATACAAAAAGGGTGACAGAAGTGATCCTGGAAACTATAGGCCAGTAAGCCTGACTTGTATCATCTGCAAAATAATGGAAACTATAATTAGTGAGAAAATTCTTGAGCATTTGAAAGAACATAAGCTGATTAGTAACAGACAGTACGTTACAGGTTTGTGGCAGGGCAATCAATGGTGCTTCAACTGATCACAGTGCAGGATAAATGGACTTAGTCATGGATGAAGGTGGAGCTGTTGATATTGCCTACTACAACTTTATGAAGGCTTTTGATAAGGCCCCACATTAACGTTTGATGAAAAAAATTGAAAGTTACAATGTCAAGGGCAGCATTTTGGGACGGATCTCTACATTTCTCAGCGAACGGAAGCAGCAGGTGATTGTTAACGGTGTAGAGTCGGATTGGAAGGAGGTGATCAGTGGAGTACCCCAGGGCTTGGTGTTGGGCCTGTTGCTGTTTGATATATATATATACATATAAATGATTTACCCGAATCCATACTAAATGGTGAAATATTTTTATATGCAGATGATACAAAAGTGTTCAGGAATATTACTGAGAGGGAAGTCTGTGTCAAACTACAAGAAGGTCTTGAGAGAATGAGAAGCTGGTCAGAGAAGTGGTTTTTGCAGTTTCATCCAAAGAAATGCAGTGTTATCAGGATTGGAAAATCAGATGTGGAAAATTTTCTTTATAATATGACTAAGAGTTTAAATGAAATTAAAGTGGAAATGGATCCGAGGGTCATGATCGACCATGAACTCAAGTTCACTGAGCATCTGGCAGAAAAAAATCAATAAAACTAACAGGTTGGTTGGACAGATTAGGACCTTCACATCTTTGGATGAGTCAGTATTCAAGGCTTTGTTTGTGGCACTACAGTAGTTCAACCACACCTTGAATATGCGGATCAGATGTGGTGCCCAGTTGGAACAGTCCAGAGAAGAACAACAGAGCTAGTACCAACTTTGAAGGAACTATTACTGTATGTCAAGACTGAAAAAGTTAAGCCTTCCAACTTTGGCATACAGGAGGTCGAGGTATGATATGATAGAAACTTTTAAGAATTTTGGTGGTGTGTACGATGGGGCAATATGTGAGGGACTGTTCACTGAACAGACTGACTCAGTGATAAGAGGACATGATAAGAGGATTTATAAACAGTGGCCAAGATTAGATGTAATTAATCACTCTAATATCCGGACACCCAATATCTGAACCTCCCCACTACCCGGACATAATAGTCCTGGGATCCAATATTCCCAAAATGGTCCGAAAACCCCAAAAAATAAAAATAAAAAAAGATTTTTTCCCGCCCGTTTCATACTGTACTTTTTTCCATACTATACTTACCTCATTTCACTCTTTAATGCCCTTTATTGGTGTGAATAGGGTGTTAGGAGCTATGCATGTGCAGTAGGAAGGTGTTTTTCTGAGTTAGGCTAGGTTAGGGTCCATAAGTACCAGAATGTTTATTAATGTATGAACATACTTCTAAACCCTCATTTTATGTTTCTTTTGCATTTATTTCAGTCATTTATGTGCCTTATTGGTGTGATTTGGGTCTTAAATAGGTGCTATGCATGTCCAGAGGGAGTTGTATAGGTGTTTCTCTGAGTTAGGGTCCATAAGTACAAGTCCATAAGCTGGGGCCCAATATCCGGACCTACATATGGCTCTATTACGTCGGATATTGGAGTGATTACTGTAATATACATTTTCTAATAGAATCGTGAATAGTTGGAACAGTCTCCCAGATTCAGTTGTTAATGCAAAATCAGTGATGGACTTTGAAAGGAAATTGGATGATGCCTGGAAATTCCAGAAACAGAAGTTTGATTATACTGCATTAATTGAACACAGACTCCTCGAGCACAATGACCACATGACCATAAGACCCAGTAATAATAACAGTAATGTAATCTAGAGCTGGAGTCACAGGCTCATAAGTCTCTTCCAGGAGTCTTCTGTATCTTTATTTCCTGTTTTTATTATTTCTTATCATTATCAGTTATTTCTTGCTTTTATTATCACTTATTTGATACCTCCAGATGATTTTATTCAAGTTGTGAATGGAACCCCTCAAACGCCTTCATGATGTGAACAAAAATCGTTTGTTGATAGCAGTAATGAAATATATATGATGCTTTTTGATTCAGGGGTTTAATTCACTGTAATCTATATAGCAGGAGTGAAATAAGATAACTAGTGAAATAAGAGATCACCGTACTGAATGGGTTGAGTACATACTAAGGCTACTATTAGTGGGTCTCTCTCTCTCTCTCTCTCTCTCTCCCTCATAATAATTATAATATTAACCCCCTTCCATACTGCACCCATATACAGTGCCACCGCGACGCCTAGCCATCTACACCGACCTAGGGGTGGAGGCCCGCAGTGTAGTGGGGCCATACACGGAAGGGGACACGCTACGCCTCACCTGCCGTGCCAAAGGGGGATCACCGCCCCCTAGTGTCACTTGGTGGGAGGGGGCGGCTCTCCTGGACCTGACTTCTGAGGTGGAGACGCTGGAGGGGGTGAGCAATACCCTAGTGGTCCCCTCCCTCACCCGACGCGACCTGCACCGCTCCCTTACGTGTCAGGCTGGGAACTCGAATCTCACAGCGCCTCTCCTTACCACGGTCACTCTTGATATGCACTGTGAGTACTGTGCATTTGGTTTCTCATATTGTGTACCATGCTTAAGTACATTTAGTCCGTGATAGTACCTCCTCCTTCGCAACCCTTGTCTTATTGTAGTAGTTTGGTCACACTCTTGTAGGAGCTGCTGGGCATGGGCATACTGGATTACTGCAGTTATTCTCTCTTCTTATGTTTTTTTATGTTCTTTCTCACAAATGGCTGACAGCTCTAATTTCACAGCGTCTCTCCTTACCTCCGTCGCACTTTATATACCGTACATTGTGAGTGTCGGCTGAAGAGTCACACTGTCTTGAAAAATGATGAGAATACAGAAACCCAGACTGGCTGACGAAAAGATTCATTTCCAGACAGTTTTGGCTGATTCTGTTGCCCTCTTCAGCAGAACTACAGATCAAGAGTGGTAGTACATTTTTTCGTCTGCTAGTGTGGAATTTGTTCTTATGCACTGTGAATATTAAGCGTTTCTTTGTGTGTGTGTGTGTGTGTGTGTGTGTGTGTGTAGAGCCAGAGTGTTAATAAAAGGCTGGCAGTTCTAATCTCACGGCGCCTCTCCGTACTCCTGTCACACTGATATGCATTATGAGTTATGAGTATCAGTTATGGAGTTATTATTTTATTAATTTTCTAGTTCAGGTACATACAGCTAATAGCACTACCCATCATACATTCTGAGATAAGAGTTCATACATTTCACCTTGTCTGCTTCTCACTTTCCTCTCTTAGCAAATGTGGGCCTCCGCGTCCAAAGGGGGTCAAGTGCCAGCCTAGCAAGTTTTGTGATAGCACCAGAGAGCACTAATTTAACCCTTCCTGTAACGGTTGGATGTGGAAATGACCCCCTTCCGACACTGGACATAGGGTTGAAAGTCGTATTTCGTTCAAAATTTCCACATCCAAACCTGCACGCAGCTGCCTCGGCTCGAGGCAAACTCCACCTCCAAAGGCTAGCATGTCCAGTGTAGTGAGTGCGGCGGAGGTGGTAGTGGTGGCGGGGTAGGTGTCTGTGCAGGTGGAGTGTGTTCCTGAAGTCTGGCCACTCGTACATGCCCTTTGACTGGGCCTTCACCAACATCAAAAAGAAGATCAGGAAGACGAACTACCTGCCAAGTACTAAGGATTATGCAGATGTAATAGCATCAGCTGTAACAAGGAAGTTCCCCATTGTGGCCTGGATGGACGACGGATTATGGATAATGGAGGACGACTGTGGCACTACATGGCACTATAGTGTCACACCTCACCTGCCCTGACCACCCCAGTTGACGACCATGGCCTGGATATTGGACGACGTAATATGGATAATGGAGGAAAACTATGGCAGTACGTGGCACAACATGGCACTGTACTGCATTCTTCACTACTAATGGGTGACTGTGGGCATTAATTTTGTGTAAAGTGATAGAAAAAGTGTTAGTGTGTGTGGGGGAAGAGGAGGAATGTTGTGTGGGGCTGTATTATTGCTAGTAGTGGTAGTAGTAGTAGTAGTAGCAGTAATAGTATAATTTTTGTCCGGTATTGTTATGATGCTTTTATGCTGCCCATGCTATCAACTATTGTTAACAATATTAATATTGATAATATTGAAATATTTCGCAACAGGAGATGCTTGTAAAGTTCAATAAGGGTGCAACATTATGCAACTGTAACAACAAGCAATAGATACATTATTTTTCACAAAATTCATTATCTTCTATCAGATTCATACACTTCAGGTGTTAAGCTGTAATTTGATACCAAAATGAGCACTGGATGTCAATAACTAACGAAATTACAGTTGCAAACACTTTGTTGACCTGTAATTTACAGGCCTCTCGTGTAAATTTTTTTTTTTGGTGCATGACCCCCTTTGGATGCGGAGGCCCACAATTTATTCCTAAGCTAAGAGTGGCTTGGTACATTTCCCAGCCTATACATAATCATCTCAGGTATGATAAGTTGCAGAGGAAAGTGATGGATATAAAATAGTAAAGCAGGTACCATGTAATAATAGATTTTTGTGACTATAATATTATATAACCCAAAACCATCATATCCCAACCTTTTTTCTCCTTGATATCCACTATGAGTGTCAGTCAGTTACATTTATTTTATTAAACATTATTAAATATATATTGTCTATAACTGTAAAATTGTTTAGTTTCTTTTGCTGAGATTATTAATGTTTTTCTGTTGCATGTATTCAGTATACAGTATACTCATATTCAGTTTATGCATATACACTGTAATCGTGTTTACAAAAATTATTCAGAGCTTTGTCATTTCTGTTACAGTATTACGATTTGTTTGCAGTTGTTGTTATCATTAATGGTTGTGTCTTTAAATGTGTTTGTGTGGATACAATTCTCTCTCTCTCTCTCTCTCTCTCTCTCTCTCTCTCTCTCTCTCAGCAGTAAAAGGAAAATGAGAACTGAACATTATAGTTTGGTTCACGTTATTACGATGTTCAGAAAAGTTTGTGTGCTGTATAAGACACTACACACTGCCACACCTCACAGTCACGTTGTAAACTGCTATTCCTAACACACACACACACACACACACACACACACACACACACACACACCTCTCGAGTACAAACAGCAACAAAGAACAGTACCAAGAATACGATGGTGTAGCATAGCACATTAATATCCTCATTTATATCATTTGTGCAAGCTAGCGGTATTGAAAGGAAAGAGATGATAGTATAAAAAGAATATTGCTATGTAACACGCCACAGTAAATTGCTAATGAAGATGTGCTTGGGATACTTCGAGGACCACGGGAATAGTAGCCTATACAGGTGTGCTATCAGGTTAATGAGTTCACTAATGATGCCAGGCTATATTAAGGGAGATAAATGACTTCATGATCTGACAGGTAAATGCAGGATGCCTGAAGAGATATGCTACAGTGACCTCTTTTAATAGTTTTTTTTTTTTTTTTTTTTTTTTTTTTTAGTGGTAGGGTAGGGACGTCCACCATCCACTCACCCGATGTAGCGCTAACTTCAGGTGACTCGATATTGAGAGAAATCCCCACTTCTTTTTTTTTTATAGGTCAGGGAACCACTTGCTGCATTGGACTAACATATAACCAAAAGGACGCCTGGTGGTTTAGTGGGTCAAGGCTCTCGCACTAGATTTTACTAATAAGGATTTAAATTTGAGGGTTGGCTGGGATTTATTGCTCACATAATACCTCTCAGGGTTGGCGACTGGTCACGCGCTTTGTCCTAATTTTAAACTCTTCCTACATCCAGACGATTTTCCTCAGCTCAGGGGATACTTGAGGAACTGGAGGGGTTAAATAAAAGCTCAGTTAATTCCTTATGGACTAAAATTTTATTCACTGAGTAAAATCGTCTGCTTGTAGTGTATTGTATTTAAAAAGGCAGAGAATGGGCAAAATATCCGGACTAAATATCCAGTCCCCAGGTCTCTGCACTTCCGTTGATGCTGCATGGGTTTGAATTGTAAAAAGATTAGTATTATTCTGAACACAATATTTTAAAATCATTTCCACAGGGGCACAAAATATTTTTGAATTATATTTTGAATTAAAGTTAACATTTTTCTCTTGCTCCCTGCCAGCTAAATATATATATATATTTTTTTTTCACGAATTATTTTGAATTGTTTCCACTCCAGCTGTATGTTTTCAACTTTTTGAAATCATTGTTTTAAACTAGTGCCACGTGTGCTGCATTACTGTATATTTTCGTTTGTATTTTGAACCAAATGTTCGAACTCCTCCTCCTCATCGTAATCACCACTGCCACCACCACCACCATTATCTTCATCATCATCATCATCATCATCATCATCATCCTAGCCTCTTTTTTCCACCTTAGGATGGGTTGATGTATGACCCAGAAAGCAGCGAAAGTGATAGCACGAAATGGGGCTAACAGTCACTCTCCATTCAAGCCACCGGAATCCCGACTCTGTTTCACACACACACACACACACACACACACACACACACACACACATTCCGTTGTATATACGGTGCACATATAGAGTACCAGTGAGAGTCAGCCCATCCAATATCACTTAATAATGAGGGGTGCCGGATCCTTGTCATGTGCCTTTTTTTTTTAAACATACGGTAATTATGCTTCACAGTGTATATGGCCGGGGCATATAGTGTAGGTCATGTCTGCCTTTCCATTCTTCTGTCCCGTTTTGCGTTTAGCTCATTTCCGAAGAAACTGTTAAAGACACCTTCATTAAACTGCATACAGAGAGCATTTCAGCCGTGCCAAACTTTGATGACCTTGACCTGTATGACCTTGACCTCACGTATCTTGATTTTGTGTTCAGTTCATTTTCTTGCTAACCCACGGCGGGATATTCATGTTCAGTGGACGTATTTCTGGTTAGCCCTAAAAAAGGCCACAGTTATTAGTGAATGCCTGGACAATTATGTTCAGTATTCTAGTGGCAATTATCGTGTGGATGGTGGTGGTGATGATGATGATGATGATGATGATGATGGTAATAATGATAATGATGCTGATGATATTAAACTACAATAACCCTAGGACATAACCACTCGCAAAACTCAATAATTAGCACCTGACACCGACCTTATTATCATTATCATTATTTAGCAGCACAATCAGCGACACGGGGGGGGGGTCATTTGAGGTCATTAACTGGGTGGCATATACAAGTTTTTAATTAATTTTCAGGGATTACTTGTCTCGGATAATGAGGGCTGAGTATCCAATTTCCCGTGCCCCCTCCCCCTCCCCCCCTCTTTAAATGACCCTCCCCCCCTGCACGCACATTCACTGGACTGACACACACACACACACACACACACACACACACAATTCAGCCCCCTGCCATTCAGTGACCTGCCCTTCATATTAATTTTATACACCCATTCAAGACCCCCTGCACTCCATTATTAAAAGCCTGTGACCCCATTCAATGACCTGACTCCATTTTTTTTCTCCCCATTCACCCATCCGATTCTCCCTCCTTCCTGCAAGTTACACTCCAAGTTCAATTTTTATCCCCCATTCCATCATACACTTACCTTCCCCGTACCCCACACTCATCCCCCTCCCCCACACTCATCCCCCTCCCCCACACTCAAAAGACCCCCCCCCACACACACCCCACCTAGTCCCACCAGCATCATTTCCCACCTCCTCCCACAGTCCAACCTCCCTCACCTCCTCATCCTGTTCATTTCTTCCGGTTCGTTCTCTTCCCCCTCCCCTCTTTTCTTCCATACTCAGTTCCTCATGTCCCTTTTCTCAGTTCCCCCTCCTTCCTCATCACCTCTACCTCTCTCTCCCCTCTTTTCCTTCCTCGTTAGCTCCCCTCCACACTCCTTACCTTCTCCATCTCTCCCCTTATTTCCCCCTCCGCCTCTTTCCTTCACTCTTCCTCCATCTCTCCGCTCATTTCCTTTCCCCTCCACATCTTCCTCCCTCATTTCCTTTCCCCTCCACATCTTCCTCCCTCATTTCCCCTCCCCGTCGCCATTAACGAGGCAGTAATCATTGGGTTAACTGTACGTGATAATGGGTGTGGGCCGAAGGTGTGAATGCTCTCTCTCTCTCTCTCTCTCTCTCTCTCTCTCTCTCTCTCTCTCTCTCTCTCTCTCTCTCTCATTGATGCCCTAATAATGGGATAATTATGGGTAATGGGGGTGTGGGGTGGAGGTGTGGAAGGTCTTAAGTCTGACATTATCTGGTGCCTGCAGTCCTGGGAGGGTGGAGGAGGAGGAGGAGGAGGAGGAGGAGGGAAGAGACTGGAGGGACGCAGAGGAGTAGGGGAGAGGATGGTGGGGAGGATCGGTGAGGAGGAAGAGGAGGAGGAGGGAAGCAGAGGAGGAGGAGTGGAGATGGTGGGAAGGGTAGGGATAAGATGGTCATGGAAGGGTGGGGAGGGGAGGAGAGAAGTGAGGGAGGTCAGGAGGGGAGGAGATGGTGGGGTATGCGTGAAAAGGGAGGGATAAGAAGATAAAAGGGGAGAGGGGAGAGAGAAATGATTGAGGAGGGAGTGGGGGAGATGGGAGGACAAGAGGAAAGGGGTAGGGATGGTGGGGAAGGGGAGAGAGGAGACTAGAAGGAGTAGGGGAAGAGAGTTGAAGGAATGGGAATGGGGAGCGGGTTAGGAAGGGAGTGGGAGAGGGAATGGTGGGGAGGAGAGGGAATGGAGAAAAGGAACGGGGAATGTGGGAGAGAGAGAGAGAGTCACCAACACCCTCTGACCTTAATTGACGGGATCCCTAGCTTCCTTGCCTAATTACTGGCCAATTACCTTAATCTGCTGTCTCCTAAATGACGAGAGAGAGAGAGAGAGAGAAAATATTAAAGTGACACCTTAACCTGTTGTCTCTTAATTGGCCTAGGGAGTTCCCACTAATTTCTCTCTCTCTCTCTCTCTCTCTCTCCCCTATTAATTACTGTAAGATTAACTGGTATAATATAATGGGATTACATAATATCAAATCCCATAGTAATATTAGGTATGATATAGTAAAAGTAGTATAGCTCATGGTGTGACAGGTGGTGTGAATTTGTGGTGGTATTATTGTGGTGTAGAAGAGTAGTTGTATCATCTGGTAAAATTCAGGGTGTAATATTATAAGGATATAATTCTTGATGGGAAATAAAGGTAAGGCGCTGCGGTATAAGTTGTGGGATGAAATTATACTCGTAAATCTCTTGGTGTGACCTGGTTCCAAACAACCTCTGGTATTATTCCAGCAGTTCCTCTTCCTAAGTCCTCCTTGCGAGCAGTCGTGACCTACTAAGTGCTTCCACTCTTGTGTGCCATCATCATCATCATCACTGCTGCAGAAGCAGTTCTAGCAGTAACGGCAGCAGTTCTGGCAGCAGCAGATGAAGATGATGATGATGATGAACATGAGGATGATTACTTTTATTCTTAATATTATTAATGTAATTATTTACTCAGTACAGTGGTTTATTCTCACAGTTCCTCCTTACATTTTTAGTAATAGTAATAGTAGTAGTAGCAATATAAGTAGTAATGGTAGTAGTTATAGTAGCAGTTGTGGTAGTAATAGTAGTAGTGGTGGTGGTGGTAATAAAATATAATCAGCACCACGTTGTTTCTCCCACAGTTCCTCCTCTATGGGTTCGTCTGATGAGCAGCCGTGACCCCCTGAGCGCCGGTACCCCCTACGTGGTGGTGTGTCAGGCCGCCGGTGCCAGACCCCCAGCCGCTATCACCTGGTATCTCGGGCAATCCACACTCACAACACACACTGCAAAGGTACGCACTTTGTGTGTGTGTGTGTGTGTGTGTGTGTGTGTGTGTGTGTGTGTGTGTGTGTGTTATAGTGGTTCGACCTTAAAGATTCACTGGTTAAAGATTCACTGATTCGAACTGCTTGCCCCGGGTTCATTTTTGCTCGAACTGTTGTTGTTGGGTCCGATCTGGTAGTTTCCCTCTGACTTTCTGTCTGTGCACACACTGTGTTGCTTCTCTGTCACCTCTCTCTTAACTTAAATCTTTCCTTAGCCGTTATTTTGGTGCATCTGGGTTTGAGTTTACTCTCTCTTTTTTCCAGCGTTTGTAAAATGGTGCATATTGAGCAGGAGTAGTCGGCATAGGAGTTCATTACTATAACTTGAAAGGGTGTGAACGTTTATCTAACATCAACCCGGGTATATCTTTTTGTCTACTCATACAGCCATCTGTCTGTCTGCCTATCTATCTATCTTTCTATCTATCTATCTATCTTCCATTTATTTACTCGTCTTCCCAGACCAGTCACCATGGCAACGTCACCACCAGCCAGCTACGGTTCACGCCCGAGGTTGGTGACGCGGGCAAGGTGCTGTCCTGCCATGCCCAGTCTCCTGCAGTCCCAGCCAGACCCCTTATCGACGAGTGGCGCCTGGATGTGTATTGTGAGTATTACTGTGTTTTGTGGTATTTCGATGTTAGTGTTAGGCATTAGGATGTTAGTGTTAAAAGATGTTATTCTCCCTTGCCCAGTCGCCTGCAGTTAGGTGTTGGTTGTGTGTTAGGTTGTTAGTGAATTAAAACTGTTAGTGTGCTGTTGCTAAGTATAGAGTGTTAAGACTAAATGTTAGGGTGTTTGGGTATCAGGGTTAAGTTTGTGTTATGGCACCAAAGTGTTAATCATTAGTGTTTGGGAGTCAGTGTTCAATGTTAGGGTGTCATGCTGTCAGTGTTGAGTGTTAAGGGCGTCCGAGTTACGTGCTAGTGTTAGGGAGATAGGGTGATAGTGTTAAGTGTTAGGACATAGTGTAAGAGTTTGGGTGGCATTAGTGTTAAAAATGCTAATGTTGAGCGTGTGAGGATGTACGTGTTAAATGTTAGGGTGCTATTCTTAAGTGTTATGGTGCTGGACCTAACATAATCTAATCCAGATCAACATATGGTAAGGGTTGGGTTGATTCTTTTTATGAGATGTGTGATAACCCTTTCCCCCCACTAACCTTTTCCCTTCCCCCTTCAGTAACGTATTCCCTCCCCCTACCATAACATATTCCCTTCCCCCCTCGTAATATATCCTCCCTCCCCCTTCTATAACATATCCCCATACCCATCCATAACCTCCTCTCCTTCCCTCTTCCATAACATATTCCCTCTCCTTTCTATAACATATCCCTCACCCCTAACATAGTCCCTTCCCCCCTCACCCCTAACAATCCCTTCCCCCTCTATAACATATTCTCCTCTCTCCATAGCATATTCTCCCTCTCCCCAACATAACATATCCTCTCCCTCCCCCCCATCATAACATATTCCCCCCCCTTCAGACGTACCCGTGGCCTCCCTCCGCCCCGGGCCCACTCTGAACCTGACAGCCATCGAGGAAGGGGACGATGTGTACTTCGAGTGTTCCATCAAGGCAAACCCCTGGGTATACAAGGTCATTTGGCTGCATGAGGTGTGTTGGGTTTATCTGTTTGAGTTTATCTGTTGGGAGTATCTTTCTGAGCTTATCTTTTGGGTTTATCATTTAGGGTTTATCTGTTTATATCTGCCTGTCTTACCAATCTCTGTCTGTCTGTCTCAGTCTCTGTCTGTCTGTCTCAGTCTCTCTCTACCTGTGTACCAGTGTTTATCTGTCTGTCCGTCCGTCACTGTCAACCTAATGATGTATAAAGTCATCTAGCTGCATAGGGTTAGTTCCATTCATTTATTTATATATCTTTTGTTATATTTAAGAGGTCTGGCTGCATTTATTTAGTATTTATCTTCGTCTCTCTCAGTCTGTCAGCCTGTGTATCTGTCTCCCCATCTGTCAGGGCATGTTAGGCAGTCTGGGTGTTTGGCGTCTAGTATTTCTATCCATCTTTTTCAGTGTGTTATGACCCCACTTAGCTCACCCTAGCTCAACTCAACCCATCTCCACTTCATCTCACCTTACCTTACCAAACCTAAACTAAACTAACCTAACTTAACCAAACTTCACCCCACCTCACCCCACCCCAGCCTAATCAAATCCTATCTAATCAAACCAATCCTAACCTAATCTTCTCTAATCTCAGGGCGAGGAGCTGAAGCACAACGTCTCTGCGGGTGTAATAATCAGCAACCAGAGCCTCGTATTACAGGGGGTGGCCAGGGCGTCCTCAGGCAATTACTACTGTGTTGCGTCCAATATTGAGGGTGACGGCAGGTCCAACCCAGTCATGCTTAGCGTCCAGTGTAAGCCACGTATTCCCAGCGTAACTTGAGTTCATATATTGCTTGTATGCCATCAGACACATTCCTTTTTGAGTCAGTTATTTCTCTCTCTCTCTCTCTCACTCATTCCCTGCATCATCATCTTTAACCCCGTCCTCTTCATGAGGTGCTTGTTAATTGGCAGTCCATAGACTTATTGTAAACTGTTATGGGAACGAGAAGCGAGGAAGGCACCAGCTTATAATGCCTTTGATATAAAAGCTGAAGTTGTTGGTACAGCTAGAATAAGACTTGCATTTAATTTTAACGTACATTTTTTTTGCTCCTACCAAAGGGGTTTATGTAACTTAGGGGAAAGGGTCTTATAGTGAAGAGGTTGTTGATGGTTGTATCAAACCCCTTCAGCTCAAAAAGTTTAATAAGCATCGTAATATGGTCTAATAATAGCCAGCAAATAATGACATCCTGCAGCTTTAAAAGTGCATAAAAATCTGTGTTGGCATTTTATTACCAGGAGTCACAGGGGGAACTAAACCAGACAATTATTTTTGCGATCCAAGAATAATCTGGCATGTGAATCAATTGGTGGGATGCAGTTAGGCAGGACTAATGTGCTAATGAAAGGATTCCAGGATATCATTGAACGATATTGAATACTATCCATACACGCCTCTGTATATACGAGTGTGTGTCTGTCTGTCCTTTCAGCCTTTGATCTGTCTGTACATTTGTGTCCATGTATGTGTACGGTATTTAATTATATATCTATGTATTCTTCCATCGATTTATTGGTTCATTATATTCATATATCCAGCTCTACCTGTCTGGTCTGCCTCTCTGGCTGATAATCTACCTCTGTCCTGGCATCCACTCATCCGTCCATCATTATTTACCTATGTAACATTCTCTCTCTCTCTCTCTCTCTCTCTCTCTCTCTCTCTCTCTCTCTCATATATATATATATATATATATACATGTTATGTACTGTATGTTATAATGTATTTGTAGGCCACCATTAGTGAGACAATAGGCCACTTCTCTCCCTTGTTGGCAGTGGGCATTGATCGATCGCGGAACCACATTACTCCCATTCCCTCACTGTAACACCCGAGCCACTAGTCATTAACATGCATATTCTAACCACCCATCCATCCACCTGTCCCACCATCCATCATTATTACCTGTTTCTTGTGTCCCATAACAGACTCGCCGGTGTGTTGCCACTTCAGGTGTCTGGCCACCCATTTTTCTGTCCATCCATCCATCTACGTGTCTGTATATTTTTCTGTTTACATAATTTAGTTTTTTATATTTCTCTTTTTGTAGGCTATTTATTTTACCTTTGTCTAATTTATCTAATATCTTCCTTATATGTATCAGCCTTTTTGTTGTACATCTATGTCTGTCCGTTTAACTGTCTGTCTGTCAATTATGTATATTTGTCAATCAGTATTTTTGTCTATCCATCCATCTGTCTATCTGTCTGGCTGTCTATTTATCTGTTTGCCTATCCACCCTTCTACCTTTATCTCTCCATCCCTCTATCTCTGTCAATCTCTCTCTCCCCAGACGCACCCATATGTCGCGACCCCCAGGTGAGCTATCGCGGTGTAGCCAGACTGGAACAGGTAAACATCCCCTGCTACCTGGATGCCCACCCCAAGCCCTCCTCTTACACCTGGACCTTCAACAACAGTGGCGAGAGTGTTCAGATTCCACAGGTGAGGTGGATTTACATTTTCTTGAGAGGATTACTTTTTTTGAATTACCAGTACCGTACGTTTTTGAGGGGATTACATTTTGCATTTATGTTTTTGAGGGATTACTTTTTGGATTTGTTTTTGAGGGATTACTTTACTTGTTTTTGAGGGAATTACTTTTTGGATTTACATTCTTGAGGGGGTTACTTTTTGGATTTTTTGAGGGGATTACTTTTTGGATTTACATTTTTGAGATTACTTTTTTTATTTTTGAGTTGATTCCACAGGTGACACGGATATATTTTTAGAGGATATCCTTTTGAATTTACGTTTTTGAGGGAATTACTATTTTTGACTTGCATTTTTCAGGGATTACGTTTGGGTTTACATATTTGAGGGGGATTACATTTTTGAATATACATTTTCAGGAGAATTGCATTTTGGGTTTACATTTTCAGGGGATTGCGTTTTGTATGTGCATTTTCGAGGGGGATTACTTTGTGTTTGGATGGGTGGGTGTGTGATGTAATGGACTATACACCTTTTATCCCCTATCTAAATGGCCCTTGGCTTCGTGTTTTAAGTTGCATGGTTACTGTATACATGTCCTTCGTGTGCATCTAGTTATTAAATGTCTCGTGTGTGTGTGTGTGTGTGTGTGTGTGTGTGTGTGTTGGACTAGTTGGGTGGCCAAGTGAAGGTGACTCAGAACACGTATCCAAGCAGTTTGTTTTTCCTGTAACAAGATACAGTCAGTGTATACGCCAAGACAGCCTTCCTCTTTGTCTTTTTCTCCTCCTCCTCCTCTTTCTCCACAACTTTCCCCTTCTCATCTTTTTTCCTCGTTTTTTTTTTTCATGATACTTTTCCTTTTACCTTTTTTCTTCGTTTTTTCTCCCTTGACCCAAAATCTTTCCCACTTGCTCCTCCCCCTCTTCTTCATCGCAGATAATATATCCCTGTCCACCTCTTAAAGAGCACATCCAATCTGGAGATGCGTGGACGAGAGAGAGAGAGAGAGAAAAATTTTTGTACACAGGTCTGCGTATGTATTTGTATGTAATGATGGATGAATGTGTATGTATGTATATAATGGATGGACAGATATGTATGTATGCATGTATGTATTGGTCTAAATGATTATTATTTATATATTAATGTCTAAATGTTTATTATGTATGTACTGATGTGTGAATGTTTGTATGTGTGTTTATGCATGAATAGTCCACCTAACACTTCTCTCTCTCCCCCCCATCAGGAGCACATTCAGTCGGGGGACTCTTGGACCACAGTAAGCTACACACCCAACACGGAACTGGACTATGGCACGCTGCTCTGCTGGGGCATCAATGCTGTGGGCAGGCAGAGGCGGCCATGTGTCTTCCACGTATTCCCTGCAGGTTGGTGTGTGGGGGTAAGGGGTGGGAAGGTGGGGCTCTTCTTTTAAAACATGTTATTGTGGTGTGTGGGGATAGGAGTTGTGGTTGGGTCGTTTTTAAGGCATATTATTATACTGTACTTTTGGTCCATGGCATTGTTAAAGCATATTGTCGATGTCATGGTTGTTGTTTTGGATGACCTGTGCATCTATATTCACAACCCATAACAATTGTAGTTTTAGTACTTTTTAATCTAATGTGTACCAGCATACTGTATGTAATCACCAGCATTCAGTACCTGTCAGGTGCTGGAGGTGGATGCCGTCGTGGGGTAGTACTGATGCATGTGGTCGGATCCACTCATTTCCTATTACCCGAAAGGAGGCTGACGGACAGTGTAAAAGATAATTTCAGACTGTAGTCTGCTGGTTTAACAGTCAGATGAGCCAAGAACAACATTGACAATAATAACAGCTACCTGCCAGCTTCCATCAAACTCTTGCTGACAAGCAGTAGTTTATTTCAACTAGGCTGCTACTTTTCGTCCTTTTGCAGCTTATTTCCTGTAACTCGGCGGCAGAATAAAACAACACTACGACTTAATATCAGCACTTCTCTATGACTAGTACCATACTGTAATGTTAATCTCCTGTTGCAGCTCAGCATTCAAGATGGACAGATGACAGTTTTATGCCAAGTCAACTGAACAGAGTATAGGAACTTCTTAATTACCAACCATCCATTTCTTCATCAGTTTTGTGACTAGTATCATATTCTAATGTTAATCCCCTGTTGCAGCTCAATATTCAAGATAGAGAGACGGCAATTTTACACCAAGTCAAAATGAACAGAGTATAGTAACTTCTTAAACACCAACTCTAAATTTCTTCCTGTTAATCTCCTGTTGCAGGTCAGTATTCAGGATGGAGAGATGGCAGTTTCACACCAAGTCAAAGTGAACAGAGTATAGAAACTTCCTTAACACCAGCATTTCTTCCCCACACAGGGCGTCCAGACCCGGCCCACAACTGCACCTCGTACAACCTGTCTGTGGGAGTAGTGAATGTGCGGTGTGTGGCTGGCTTCGACGGCGGCCTTCCCCAGACCTTCACACTACAGCTGCAGGACCCTCACACTCGCGACATACTAGCCAACACCACTAGCCCGGTAGTCATCAGTGTTCATACTATACTCTGTTTTTTTTTATTGAGGCAAAGTTGCGCTTGACAGGTTTGATGATGACTGGCTGAATGCAACATGTCCAAAAAATACTTACTAACCCAAATTTCCCCCTGAGATATTTGTTGTCAGTTAATAATGCTAGATTATGAAGTAATGTTGCATTCATCCAATAATCACCAATCTGTCAAGTGCATCTTTGCCTCGATAAAAAAAAACTGAGTATAGCTAATATCAATAGTCTGGTATGGTTAGAGGTTCTGTCTCTCTCTCTCTCTCCAATATACATCCGTCTGTCCCATTTTATGTCTGTCACTGTATCTAGTTATCCAATGTCTGTACAGTATTTATCCTATTAGTGTATCTATCCATCTCACTCGTTTACATCCGTCCATCTCATTAATCTATCAACGTAATTTATCTGTCTTTCTATCTACCAGGTACCTCGCTTCTCAGTGGCGGGGCTCCCTTCCGGTGTAACTCTGCAGGGGAAGGTGTACTCTGTTAATGCTAAAGGACGCACGCACTCTGCCCCCTTCACCGTATATACGCCCAAGGACCATGCTGAACGGCGCACAGGTGAGATCTGGCATTGGGTGGAGAGGTAGTTTGGTGATTGTGATGGTAATGATGATGATGATTAAGATTACTGCTTTTTAATAACTGGGTTTCTCCCGACCTTTTATCATCATTGCAAATACTGGTTAGGCTTATAAAATGTATGTTTATGTTTAGTAACTGATTTGCGTATGGTACTAATCAATTGATTTACGTGATTTCTTGTGGGATGGTAGGTAGGTAGGCAGCTGGGTGGGTAGGTAGGTAGGTAGATAGATACAGATAGATTGATATTGATATAATGGTAGAGGGTTTGGTAGACAGACAGACAGACACTGATATACTGGCAGATGGGTAGGTAGACAGAAAGGTAGGTAGGCAGACTGACAGATACAATAGATGGGTGGATGGATGGATTGATGGATAAACATTTATGGATGAACGTCATCATGTGGAATAAACTGGAAGAGATCTAGTATGATAAGAAAAATATGAAACATCCCAAGTCTTTCCATTTGAACTTTGCTTCGTGATAGATAAATAATAAGTTGATAGATTGATGGATGGTTGGATAGATGGATAGACTAAAGATAGATAGCTAGGTGGGTAAGCAGTAGGATACACAGGTAGGAAGTAGATATAGATAGATGGAAAAGAATCTCACCATATTGGACAAGTTGGGAGAGATTCAGCCTAATAAAAAATCCGATATAAACCAAGGCTTTCAATATTGGAGGTAGAGTGATAGATGGAGGGGTAGAGAGACAGACAGATAGAGGGTTAACTAAAGATAGATATATACAGCCCACAGACATGTAGATAGATAAATACAGATTGAGATGCTTAGGTACATAGATATACATATACATCGATAAATAGATGGTGATAGATAGATACTGGGTAGATATTGATAGCTGCTGTAAGCTCTCGCCAGGTTTGAAGAGATCCATGCAGATAAAAATGTGGTATGAAACCACTACTTTCCCTGTGTGTGTGTGTGTATAATATATATATATATATATATATATATACATACTTACATACACAGTATATGAGTTTTTCCCATATAAATCGGATTGTCCCAGATAAACTCGAAAAAACCCGGTGCGACACATCACTGCCTATCTGTTGATCAGTATTTTTTATCTGTCTCCACCTATTTATCTATCTATCCATCCGTATTTGTCATTTCTTGAACCATTACTTATTTGTCTTCGCATTTTTTCTTATATTATTCATGTTTTTTTCTTTCCCTTTTTTCCCCTCTTTTAAATGCAATAACATAGCCTCCATTGTGCTGAGTATTCGGCGTAAAAGCCTGTAGATCGACAGAGTTATTAGATTTTGTGGTCAGCCAGCCACTCCAAACTAAAAACTATCTTTCCCCTCTCCCTTACCTGACCCTCATCTCTGCCTCTTAGTCTCATCATACTCCCTCACCCCTAATCCTCCTTACCCCCTCACTTTTAACCCTTCGTACCTCCTCGCCCCTAACCCTCCTTACCCTCTCACCCCTAACACTCATTACCCCCTCACCCTCACGTCTTCTCACCTCTCAACCCCACCTCTCCCTCTCAACCCTAACCCCTTTCCCACCACATCCCCCATCCTTCAACCTGAACCCCTTACCATCTCGCTCCTTACCCCTCGTATATCTCCCTTACCCCTCGTATATCTCCCTTACCCCTCGTATATCTCCCTTACCCCTCCCTTCTCTCCTTGACCCTTACCCTCTCCCCTCCCCCCTTACCCTCTTCCTTCCCCCCTTACCTTCTCCCCTTACCCGTACCACCTCCCCTCACTCCTACCACCTCCCCTCACTCCTACCACCCATTCTCCTCACCCCTACCACCCCTTCTCCTCACCCCTACCCCCCCTTCTCCTCACCCCTACCCCCCCTTCTCCTCACCCCTACCCCACCCCTCACCCTCTGAACCCCTACCCCACCCCTCACCCTCTGAACCCCTCCCCTCACCCTCTGAACCCTTTCTCTCATCCTTATTCATCCTTTCACTATACCCCTCTCCTTCATTTCTCCTCTTTGCATTGCCATATATTGGCTCTTATCACCTACCAATCCTTGTCTTATACTTCACCCTTCCTTCTTCATCCCTTTATTACCTTTGTCACTTACCTATCCATGCCCTATACCCTTACCATTTCTTATCATTATTGCCCTGCATTGGCTCTGTTGCATGTTTATCCTTATTCTTTACTGCTACATTTCCTTTCTTATCCCTTTATTTGCTTTGTCGCATGTTTATCCGTGTTCCTTACCCCTACTCTTTTATTATTCCTGTATCACTTATACTCATCCATTGTCATTGCTTTATTGCCTGTGCCACCTGTCCATCCTTGCCTTATCATTTCCCACAGCCGCCGTCAAGCCCTCCCCCACAGAGAGCGTGCCTCCCCCACCCAACACCCTCCGCCCAGTACTTGCCGTGGTGATGGGCATCGCAGGTGGTCTCCTACTAGTTCTCACCCTCATCTGCATCCTTGTCAAGCTAAGGAGGGGACGTGGGGGAAGAAGGGGCAGGGAGGGGGGGTGCCAGACCACCCCGCCCCCTTCGTCGGCCCCCTCCCATGTCTCCCCATCCAAGCTGCCGCCCCCCACCACCCTCCATGATTCACTCCCACCCACCCCCGACTCCCCCATAGATTGTGACAGGAACCCAGATCTCATTCCTCAGGCGGGTGAGTTATTATAGTCTCTGTGTTCATTTGAGGGAACTGGGCCACTCCCACAACTTTAATTTGTGGTTGCATAAAATTCAATGAGCCTTAAGTTCTAAGGGAGGAATTAGTCTCCTTGGTTACTAGTCAAATCAACCCTTCAGTCTGACTGAACTTGTCTATCAACAAAACTGAAAGGAATTAAATATCTCTGTTAGTTTTGAGTAAACGCTTTGCATTGTTTGTTACTTTTACTTTAAGCAGTGGATTCTCAGTATATAATTAGTCCATTCCCTGAGCCCGGCAAACAAGTGGGGTTACAGGTCCGTCCAGGTTCGTAAAGGAAGTAAGGGGGAGAGTATGGCCTAAGGTAGTAAAGTGGACGGTGCAATGAAGGTGTTAATATGGGCAAATTGAAATGGCCATGGTTTGTATGTATGTACTGACCTCACTGCATCTGGTAACATATTCTTTATTATGTCCTTGTAACCGGTATCTCCCCATGATTTTCTGTAGCATTGTGTGGATTGGTAGGTATGTGAGGTGAAGCTGAGAATTATGGAGATTTAAGTGACTGGATCTGTGGCTTGCTTCATGGGTCATTGTGCTGTTAATTCTCCTACATTGACATTTTTTGACCCTGATACTGATTCCATCCCAGGCTGTGTGTTAGTGGGATTCAAAAAGGTAATGCAGGATAGAAAAAGTATGTCCTCTTTATATTTCACTCTCTATCTATCTATCTATCTATAGCCCGACGCCCTAATCCCGCAAAGGGTGGCCGCAGACAAAACGCCTCTCACTAGTTGTAAATTAACATTGGTGATTACAGTAGTAGTGGCTGTGGTATTGGTAGTGATGATGCTGTGATGGCGATTGTGGTTGTGGATGTGGTAGTGATGATGGCGATGGTCATGGTTAAGGATGTGGTGATGGTGCTTATGATTGTGATAATGATGATAATGATGGTGATAGTTGTAATGATGGTGGGGATGAGTCAGTGGTTACGGTGATGGTAACGATGGTAATGGTAATGGTCATGTTGATAATAGTGATGGCACTGATGGTCAAGAATGTGGTAGTGTTGAGGTGGTGATGGTAGTGGTAGTAGCGATAATAATACTTGTTGTGGTTATGGATGTGGTAGTATTGATGGTAGTTGGTGGTCATGGTTATGGTGGAGGAGATGGTATTGGTGACATGCTTCTATCCATCCTCTTTAGTCAGTAAGTGTATATTGAGTAAATAATATTGAAACTGTCAAGGGAGGAGGGAGGTCAAGGGGAGATCAAGAAAAAACAACAATGAGAAGGGGAGGAGGAAAGCAATGAATAGAAGAGGGAGAAGGAAAGGAGAGGAAATGGAGTGGTGAAGGAGAGAAGAAAAGGGATTGAAGATGGGAGAGAAGAAAAATGAGGACTGGAGTGATGAAGAAAGGGGGGAGAGGAAGAAAGTAACGAGTGGAGAAGGAAGAAGGAAAGAGGAGGAGGAAATGGAGTTAAGGAGAGAAAAAAGAGTGGAGGAAGAGGGAAAGTAGAGAAGAAATTGGAACAGAGGAGGACAGAAAGAAGAAGAAAAGCTGAAGTGAGAGGCAAAAGGAAGATGGGAGGAAGAGAAGGGATAAGGAAAGGGAAGGGGAGGAAGAGAAAAAGCAACAGAGGACAAGAGGAGAAGAAACTAAGGAGAGGAGGAGGAAGACGAAAGAAAAGTAGGGAAGGAGGAATGAGGGAAGTGGGAAGTTATATGTTGTTGTTGACATGGGAAGTGACTATTGTTGTGGTGGTTGTTGATGGGAAGTAACTTGTTAGGGTTCACTGACAGTGAAGGTAAGTGTTTGAGTGAATGCTTCATTGTCCACTTTGTCACCGTCAGCCAGCCACTTACACTGGTTAATTCTTACCACTGCCAGAAATTGTTAATGGAAGATATGATACTAAATTGTATTACTGGAGGATTTAACTAGATTGTATTATAATCTTAGAAAATGTCATTACTGTTGTAGGTTTTATTTCTTGTTGATATTACAAAATTATTATACTGCAGTATTAGATAACATTACTTAATCTTACTAGATTGCAGTACCAGATGTTATTGGAAGATTATATTGCACGGCTGGTAGAAGATGGTGGCTGAAAGAGTGGTGCAGTGGGTAATATGAAATATTGTTGTCAGTGTTACTTAGGGGAAAAAAAAAAAACATATATAATGTCTTTTTGTCAGTTTCTTTTATACTGAAAAACTGTGTATGCAACATTTTAATGTTTGTCAGATCTTCTTGAGATCCTTTTACAGTATACTGCAGAAAGTTCTCATACTTTGATTTTTTTACGTTAAAATTCAAAGTACACCTGCATAATGCCAACGCCAATATCAAGGAAAATGAAGATTATCTTGAGGTTACATTGAAAAGTATACATATATGCTGATTTTATTTATCAGAGTGCAAGATAATACCCGGAACAGGCGTAACGACCATCAGCACCACCACGCTACCCCACACTTATGCCACCCTACCCCGCACCCACCTCTGTACACACACCGCCCATCAGGTAAGCTTAGATGGGTTTATACTCTCTCTTAACGATTTATTTCTGTGTATGGCCCGTTAATACAGTATTCTCATGTCTGTATGTTATTTATATTCTCGTGTATGTGTTCAAGGGGCTATGTAGGTATGAAAAGGCTGTATCGACCATTAAAGAAATACTAGTGTAATGTTCACAATAAATCGTTAAAAAAGATGCGTTGGGGAGCCTCTTTAGTTAGTGAAGATACAGAACCATGGCACACTAGCGTTCTTTAGAAATGAAATGTTTGGGTCACTCGAAACTTGTAACTGCAACAAAACATAAGTTTCAACATTACTGGTATCAAATTTAATTGAACAGCCATTAATAGAAGTCATGTTTCCCTATCCTGCTTTTGTTTCTGTGAACTTTGACATTCGTACAGATTAACATTTTTCGGTTCGTTTCATTTTACTATCAGCAACAAAATCAGAAAAATTCTTGTTGCCTCTCTACTTTTGTTTTGATGGACTTTGATAATCAGTCTCTTGCATCTGAGGCAAACGACACTGTTAACTCAAATCTTTGGTCAGATAAGTCATCAGTGTCAGTTGCTGCAGATTCACTGGATTGATTTATAATGTGCGTGGGGCGAAGTTTAGAAGAGGTGACAAGACTTTTGCTGACTGTTGCTGCCGATGGTACCTGTGAGTATTGGTACTACTTTGTTACCTTTACACATTTAGAATTGTCACAAATAGAAATTTTAGTGGAACCTCTCCAGAATTGAAATGAAGGCACTTTCATGTATCACTGTGCTCTTATGAAGTATAAAATATTGTTACAACAGTTTGTTTTTATGTACTGTAGTTTATATATTGTGCCATTCATTTAAAGTAACTCTTGATAAACTGGTAAGTCTTCAAAAGCCTCTTCTTGAGTTTAATGTTTGTTCCCTCTGATCATGGGCATGTGCAGTTGTTGACACTGTAAATATAACAAGGCTGGTTCACCTTTAATCGTAGTTAATATCAGAGTATGTAATTTTCTTTGCAATTCCTGTAATATGTGTCAGCTTGTGAGTTTGTGGGAACCTTAGTTGTGCATCTTCTTAAAACCTGCCCCACTACCACATCTTAACATAAGTGTATCCTAAGAACCCTTTAGATGTCTTTGTTAATATTTACTGTTGTGTGCCTGAGAAAATGCATGTCGCTTGAATGCATTTGTTCTATTATTGTCTTTAAAACTGATTGTCTGTGGTGATCATCAACTGATTTAACAACCAAAACAAATATCCACCAGAAGCTGATGGCAGTGAAAGACTTGGAATGACCTAATTTGGTAGTATTTAGACAAAATCAAGTATCCACATCCAAGACCAAACAAGGATGTTAGATTTTACCATTAGTTCACAATAAGCAGTTAGTGATGGTGCTGTATTTGCTTACTCATAGAAAGCTGGCAAGGAAGATCAATAAGTATAATTTGGTTTGTGGAGGGTAGTGTTTCATGGGATGAGTTGTAATACACTAAGTACCAAAGTTGGGCACTAGAAGCGATAATCCAGTAACAGATAATTATCAAAGTTAATTTGTTATTGTTATGTGATCAGAAGTTAACTTCCATAATCGTTATTGGACCAGTTAACTTCTGATAACTCAGTATTTTAGTCTGATAATATCCTTTAATTTTTTGTTCGGTAAGTTTATAGTCTTACATTTTCTTTCTAGGTTCTTAAGTACGGTACAATTGTCATTCTTTGTTGTTAAGTCTGTTCCTTGTAATAGGAAAATTTAAACTATACAGTAATCACTCGATTATCCAGACGCTCCGTATCCGACATGCTCCATATCTGGGCATTAGGCCTTGGTTCTGTTAAATCCATATCTGGATATTTTTGTCTGTATGCAAACAAAAAATTTCCGACATCACTTGTTGGGTGAATGTGTTTGAAGGCATCTGTTGGGATGTGGAGGACTGCCGGGTCATCACTGAAGCTTTATCAGCAAATTTTATCAGTGCTCATGAAGATTGAGATTTTGAGGACTTGGATAATTGTGAATGAACAGATGTGTAGCCCATTTCACTGGGTACTCTGAGTATCCTGCTTTTATGTTTTCCTGTTTCTGTGTCCTCTCCTCCTAAAAATTCTGGGAAGCAGAGTAATCGAGTGATAGTGGTGGTGATACACGCATACATGCATTTTGGAAGGCAGTGTTTCGTGCAAGCATGGACAGCAATTTTTTTTTTTTTTTTTTTTTTTTTTTTTTTTTTTTTCATAGCCGCAATTTCCTGTAGCTTTGTGATCAAATCCCCAAACCATGAGATCCTTTTGTAGGAGCTCATCCCATGTTTGCTTGGTTTCCTCGGTGGATCTCTCCCTTCCACGTTCATTTCATCAGCTTCACTCTCTCCAAAATCGTTCATTCTCAGACCCTCCCAGCATCTTTCATTATCTGGTCATAATACTTCAGACTCCAGTTGGGAATACAGTAGTTGCCAGGTTCATGTGCATCTTCCTTCCCCTTGTAGACACCCACAGCATTCTTCTAAGCCAGTCATTCAGGACCAACTCCACTTTACAGTCTCACTCATCAGTTCAGTCACCATTCTGACTCCTACATCACCCAAAGCTTTCAACATTTCACCAATTAACCTAGGGTGGTCACTGTGCCACTTTCCGTTTTATCAATCACTGCCTTCACACTGTAGTACTTAATCAGAGGTGGCCACTTTGAGCCACTGCTGCTCAAAGCCATCCGTTAGTCATATATATCTCCACGTCAAATAATTGTCCCCTTCAAGCACTCCTGATTTCTGCACCTTCACCAACCACATTATTATTATTTCTTTTTCAGTAACTTTCAAACGTATATGTCCATATTGCTACTGTGTTGGCATAACTATTTTGAAGATTTTACTTCTACCATCCATGCTGTTTAGGTTGTTCCCCAGATTGACTTGTGCATATTTATTGATAATTAATTAGGATGAAGAGTTCTGTGACTCAACTTTTCAGCAGTTATTCAGTAAAACTCTTATTTAATAAAATGTCTACTTTGACATGACAAAAAAAAAAAAAAGGTATTTAATATAATGTCTATTCCCATTTATTTGTAAATGTTCCCTCTTAATTTTTTGTTGCAGTATAAAACAAATAACTCCGAGTCAAATGGCCACCCCTTACGGGATTATGGCATCTGGCAATAGATAGATAGTATCAATGTTGCAGTATTTTCTTGTTAGCATAGTATCTGCTTTTCAGTTGTACATTGATGAATCCCCAGTTATATTACACAACCTTGGCTTGTTAGTAATGAATACATATAATTTGCAAGTGAGTATTAATGGAGTTACTAGGAAGACACTGGCATTGCTTGGATCAAAATGGCATGAAGTGATAGTGCTGTATCTCAATGGGGTTATAGTGTCTCTCTCTCTCTCTCTCTCTCTCTGGAACAAGAGGATATTTCCATCACATTTTATGGGCACATTTAAATTCCACATTCACCAGTTGCAACATAAAAGTTTATTGTTACAGGCACAGTTTAAATGGATCACCCTGTATAGTATAGATTGTTTTTTTATGTCAGTGTTGTGGGTTGAATCCAGAATCTAGTAAATGAAAACGAGAAAATACAGGAAAGGAAGAAATCATCACAGTAAAAAAAAAAAAAATTACCACGTTGTTTGGTCAAGCGATTAGGCTACTGTAGTGTAGTACATTTAAGGATAGATGACCAGGCTACTTTCCTTGATGGCATTACTTGATTGCAGTAGTCCAGTCAGCTCTTGGGGATTGAACATATACTAGATTTATTCCGATTGGGGTGATCTAACCATTCATCCATCTTATTACCGTATTGCGCACTATCTTCAAGACCATATTAATTTCATGACCCCAGTGGAAACTAGATCATAAGTGAGGGGGAGCCTTTCTGTTGGGTTACAAAGAGGTGCAGGCCTTGAGATGTGCAAATTACATCCACCTGGTTTTATCATCACCCATCTTCGGCTTTCCTGATTTCCACAACTCACTTTCTGATATTCATGTACCACATATATTGTTCATTGCATTTGTCACCACCACCACCACCACCCTATTCCCCACTGCTTAACAAGGAAGGCAGGCTTCATCAGTAGAGCATCCAGCCAAATGGGTCACACATCCAATCATTGATCATTTAATCCTTCGACATTCTAGGATCGTGTTCTGTATTAAATATAATTTTTAAAAATATAGAGCTTCCTGCATAATTGCTTTCCGTGGGGATATTAGTTAGAATCAGCTTTTAAAAAATATTTGTGGAAAATCACCTGAAAAATCAAGTCCTTGCCAGCATTTCTGAAATATGTAGAGATTGTGTGTGTGTGTGTGACAAAAAGGAAGAGAAATTCAGAGGTTTTCCAAATATTATAGAATTTTTTATTAATTATAGTAAGTAGAAGGAGAGTTGAAGTGACTTGAGTATAGGAAAAATGAAGGTTTGAGCTTTCACACATGTTTAATGATTTTTTTATTAGCAAGAGGTATATGAATGTGAGGAGTACAAGAGTTAAAAAACATAACCCAACACAACTTAACCTAACTCCCAGTCCAACCCAACTCAGTCTAACATAACTCAGTCCAGCCCAGCTCAACCTAATTGAGCTCAATTCAATCCAACCCAACCCACCCCAACCTGACCTAACATACCTAGGACTGAGGGTCATGTAGATATGCACCTAAGCAGCCTCTCTACCATTCTACAACAGCGGCAGCGATGGCAGCGACACCTAGCTGCACATTCCTACCACAGCCTCACCACACAACCACACCACCACACTTGTCACATCCAGCATCCACTACACCACAGATGTGGCTTCTCTCACCACAACCTGCCCATCTTCCAGCATCAAGATGATCCCCAGGCGTACCCAGCCCACTCCCAGCTGCCCACCTCATCCCAGCCTCAGCCCTATCTACCCTACCTTCATTCGTACCCAACACATTCCCAGCCGCCCACATCAGCCCATTTTCAACCACACCCAGCCCACCTTCAGCCACCCACATCCTGGCCATCCCGCCCACGACTCAATAACCCGCCCACTAGTACCAAGTGGCCACCGCCTGCCTTCACACAGCGGACATCCGCACCAACCAAATCCAATCGACGACATTCAGTACTGTATGAACCCCTTACCACAGATCTAGATGCTGTCCTTCCCCTCATGCAGACACAGAAGGAGACCTCGGTGTGAGTGAGGTGAGTCTTGGGGCCCCAGAACAGATTGAACCTTTAGTAAGCAGAGATTGTAGTGCTTCCACGTCTCTTACCCATGGGACCACTAACTCGCACAATTTGTTGGATTGGTTTAATAACTCTGCTGCACATTTATGGGTTTTTGGTGTCTCTCACCATCCGAGCCTTTTAACTGCTAACCTGGGATTTTCTTGACTCGTTAAATAATTTTTATGCTTATGTCAATCACTAAGATACTTCTGTTATCAGTAGTCACTTAACTCCTGTAATTTGTAATACCGTACCTTTTGGACACTGTGGTTACTGTGCTGCCAGAATGGTGGCTGGGGTAGACGTACAGAAGTATGGCCTACTCTTTAAATAGCTTGGGCAACACAGGAGCTGATGATTGAAGGTGGCGACTGGTCTTTGTTAGGTTTAATTCCCCAGTCAGTAGGGTCAGGTCACAAACCCCTATTGTAAGTGAAGAAATCCCAACCCTAGCTCCCTGCAACCAATGTTGACATTTGCCCAGTGACCAGTGTGATACAGTAAGGATGCTAAATAAAAAAAAAAAAAAAAATCACCAGCAGATATAGAGAAGGGGAGAGGATAGGAATAGAGAAAAGTGAAGGAGAGAGAAAAGAGAGGATGATGTTGCTAAAAAAGGAAGGGGAGTGGATAGAAATGGGAGAGAGAAAGAAGGGGGAGAGGAGAGACAGGAGGAAAACGAAGGATGAGAAGAGGGGGGGGGGAGGAGGAGAGGGAGGGAGGACTGGAAGACCATGGGGGGGGAGTCTATTGAAGATTATTTTTTGGAGTTGCTTTAAATTTTATGCAACACGGTGGTCGTGAGTTGCTTCGTTAGTGAAACCTTCAATCAACACAACTCCCTCTTCACCCCCCACCCCCCCATGTCCAGCTCCAAGCCTCTTCCCCATTTCTTTCAAACCCCCCCCCCCACTCATAGCTTTTTTCTACTTATTCCTCCATTTTTCCAACCCCTTCTCCCTCCATATTACCTCTTCCTCCCATTTTCCCCCGCAGCCACTTCTCCCACCTCCTTCACCCCCCATTTTCTCCTATTCCCCAGTTCTCCCCCCATTTTCTATTTCCCAAGTCTCCCCTCACTTTCTCTATTCCTCCATCCCCCCCCCCCCCACCAGCCTCACTCCATATATCCCTTAACCTCCACCAAACACTCATACCCTTTTTCCCATTTACCTCCCCATTTTTTCCTCAATTTCCCCATCTCTTCCCTCGTTTGTCACCTTCCTTCACCCAGCGTCCTTCTTCATTTCTCCTATCTCTCCCTATTCCTTCTACCTTCTTTATCCAGTAACCTTCCTCATATACCCCCATATCCTCCTCCCCCCATTTTGAACTCATTATACACCTGTCTCTGCCTGGAGGCGAATGCTTCGCTCTGATGAAGGTGAATGGTTTGCTTTTGAATGCACACCCCCTCCCCCTCCCTTCCCCCCCATTCCTGCCTCCTACGTGTTACACGCAATTAAAACTTGATTCAAAAGGTCTCGTAGTTTTTGCAGTTAAAATACGCTGATTGCAAGCATAGTGTCCATTGCAGTTCTGTTTAATTCTGTTAGAACATGTTAATTGCAAGGAAGGGAACACATTGACTACATGTGTTTTATGTGGTTATAAGACGTTGATTGCAAGCATCACGTGTTTTGCATTGCAATAACTCGCTGACCACAAGTTTTACGTAACTTTGCAGTCAGAACACACTGATTGCATGCGTTTTGGGAAATTAGGGCACTGTGACTGCTTGCGTCCTGTTTGTATGCAGTTACAGAAACCGTGGCAGAATATGCCTCCTTTATTATGGTTACAAACAAGCACGGCAAAACTGCAAAATTCGTCAATCAAAAATAAATAAATAGGTAAAAAGATGTCCGAAACAAGAGCAGAGTTAGCTCTAAAACCTTTCTGTAATTGGATGCTCCCAGTCACTAGGTAAAGCTCTTAAACCTTTCTGTAATTGGATGCTCCCAGTCACTAGGTAACGCTTTCTCTTGAAACCTCCTCGCTCACACTGTGGAGTGAATTAAAAAAAAAAAAATGTTAATTGCAAGCAGCTTATGCTTAACACAGTTAAGAGGACACACTCAAAGTGACATTCCATGTTTTGTGTTGTAAATAACAAATTCTTTTTATGTGCTGTAATGCTTGTGGAATCAATTAGGAAAACTTATTACATACGTTTCGTGTTTCATGTAGGAAAAAAAAAAAGTTGGTGCCTAGTGGTCTAATGGGTGGATGAGTCCTTTAAGGAGTTGCATATGAAGTGTAGTTAGGATTTATTGCTTTCATAATGCCACTCAAGGACGAGCGAGATTAAATTGGTCACTCACCTTAAATGTCAGGACTGAGTAGCATTGTCCCAGACCCCTTTGCTCTCAGTGGTTCATAAGAGGATTGGGTGATAGATACAAAACACACAGATTACAGTTGTCTTTTATGCATTAGGACATGTTAATTGCATATCTCGTTTTTCATCCAGTTTAAGAATACTGTTGCAAAGTGCATCTCTTGTTTTTACACCTAATAACATGTTCATTTTAAAATGTGCCCTCATAGGCTTTTTGCAGTTAGGAGAAATGTTGATTGCAAACACTTCATGTTTCACGCAGTCATAAAAACTCTTTTGCAGAATGCGCTTTGTGTGTTTTATAGGCAGGACATAATGACGGCTAGCATGTTTCATGCAGTTTTAGCAACACTTGCAAAATGCGCTTCCTGTTTTGTGCTGCAACAGGCAAATTGCAAAATAGGCCACCCCCTGTGTATTGGGCAGTTAGGGAAAAAAATGACCCCCCAAATTCAGTGAAATGCAGTTAGACTACTTTTCCAAAATGTTCCATATTAATGCACCTCTTATTGCCTTCAGTATGATGACGTAATACCAGTTACATTTTTGCCCTCTTCAGATGAGCATTCATTAACCCTTTCATTGCTAGAGGTCCTCCCAAATTTACTAAAATCATCTCGAGTAGCAAGAATAAAAACAAACCAGATTCATGGAGTAATTACTCTCCCCAATGTTTTTCAGTTAAAATGCAGTGATTGCATGACTGCAGGCCTCCAAATAGCTTGTACTTAGGGATTTTAGCAATGGTAATGATGAAAGGAAGGTGTAATGTGGATTTTATTGTCGGAAAAAGCATACATTTGTTTCCCCTACTGTTTTCTTTCTTTTGCGTTCACTCTGTTGCTTGCTTCTTTGTTCATCTCTTCTTTTCTCCCCTTTTTTCCTCCTGTTCCACCTGACCTTTCCTTTTCATCATGTTCAGTTTCTTTAAACTCTTCCTTTTTGCCTATTTCCAGTTGTATCCTCAATTTTCTCGTTATTTCAGTGCTTATAATTAGAGTGGCATCAAATCCATATCATCCATTGTTTCTCTTCACTACTGGATAAACGACATTTTTAATTTTTTTCCGGATCTGTTGCTTGTTAGCCAATTTAATTACAGCAAAGGTGAGAATCAGGTTGATGATGATGATGATATATGTGATGATGTTACTGGTGGTGGTAATAATGATGAGCGTTAATAATAATGAAAATGAGGATGTTTAAGCTGAAAGTATTAAGATTGATAACAGACAGTGATAATGTTCATGACACTGATAATGTTGATGGTGATAATATTCAGTTTTGACGTATAATTGTATGGTAAGGATTATACACAACTTTACGTCTTGTGATAGTACAGAAGTGTCCATTTGATTATACAGTCACCGCTCACATAACACACGAATATTGTACACGGAAGGTCCTGCTTTATGAGATTATCACATCACAGGGGCATATGTTTACATGGTAAAGGGTTTCATGGTACCCAAGCCAGCCCCAGGTTCACCTTTTGGGGCAGTTTTCAGGACATTTACCTGCCTAATAATGACCTCATTACATACAAACACTCGAGGGTTCCTCACTTTGAATGGAAGAGGTTGTGGGCTTGCTGGGGAATTGAGGAATGGGGTTCCAAGCCGTGACTATAACTGGCACTGTGGTTTGTGCCTCAGTCTGATTCCCCTGCTCCTGTGCCTCATGATGTTCCCTGTCCACTTCGTTAATGCATTGCATGGTGTCCTCGGGCGTCGTGTTGTCCTCGACAACCTCGACCAAATCCTCTTCTTGCACCACCACACAGCCTGGCACGGCTGTGCACGCTCATACCTCATCCTTTCACACAGCCTGTTGTGACTGCACCTCACCACCGCTAATGGTACAGAATTCAGGTGCCAGCCTCATCAGGCATGATTTGTTGATGCCACATACACCAAATCCCATGCCTTAAGATTGTTTGTGATGACACTCCTCACATTGTAGCTTCTCCAAAAAGCTGTCACCGTTAAAAGGCAATACTGTGAAGGGTCAGGCTGAGATACATGAGAAGGACCAGGCATTGGTTCAGCTTGGTGAGGCTGAGACGCACGGGAGGGACCAGGCTGGGGATGTACTAGGTTATCCAAAACCTCATCATCAGATGACAATGCCTCCACCTCCTCGTCGTCATCAAGCACTTCCTCCTGGAGGAGATGTTCCTCCACAATTATCTGTGGCCTTCCTTACATACTCAGACAAGATCGTCTCATAATGGTACTTAAAACAAGCTATCACTTCCTGGTCTTTGGGTTGCAGGAGGGAAGTTGTGTTACCTGGCAAAAACACAACTGTAACACTTTGATGTAAACCCTCCAAGTAGGCTGGGTTGCCCTGGTGCATAAGCAAGCACCAACAGGATTTTAAATGGTATGCCCAACTCCTCACACCTTCTCTTTGCATCAGGAATAAAATGTTTCTTGTACCACCTAGTCATAATATCCCTTGTCATCCACCCTGTGTTTGATTTCTCCCAGTAACCACTGGACTCATGTGTTTCAACTGCTTAAAGCACCTTGGATTTTTAGCTTTACTTACAAGTAATGGTCTCATGGCCTGCAACATTGCAAGACAAAACCCCTGCCTTGCCTGTATTCCCTCCTTGGCATCTTCTTGTATCACAGCCCCGTCTAGTCTGTGTTCTAAATTTGCTCAGCAGTATAACTCCCATCCCTGATTATTTCTTTTAGGACATCCACGAACGTCTCTGCTGCTCCAGCATCTGGTGATGCTCGATCTCCTGTCACCCGTACTCTTTTCAAGTCCTTCCCCTTCTTAAATTTGCCAAACCAACCACTCGATGCTTTAACACTGCCTGGGGGTTGGGACAGCTTACGGTAGGCTACAGCATATAGGTGGCGGGCCATCCTCCTTATGTTAGTGGGGTCAATTGGAACTCCATCCTTCTCCTTTCAGTTCAAGTATGTGACCAGGAACCTCTCCATCATTACAAGTGCAGGGTCAGACACTCAAATCTTCTGCTTCATGGGAGATCCCCAGTAGGCCCACACTGTCTTTATAATGGCATCCTTCTTCCCCAGGATCATATGAATAGTTGACTCACTGACCTGATACACCTTGGCGATGGCACAATTACATTCTCCTTGCTCTTTCTACTTGATGATATTGAGCTTCTGCTCCTGGATCAGACTTTTGATGTCTCACTGGGTCACGGTGCGGCAGCTTGGTTGGGCTGGTTCAGGTGGCCATTAAAAAAGAGCAAAGATCACGCACAGCACGTTTGCAGCCAGAGCATGGGGAGAGAGTAGGCTCAGCTGGGGCAGGAATGCTCATTGGACCATGACGACATCCCATGCAGGCAAATGATAGCCATTCGTCATTGACTGAAGCAACCCATGCTATGACTATCGCTGGCTGCGTTATGTCTGTTCCGACCGTGTTATGACCCAATTCTTCTGCGTTATGACTGTTTGAACCATAATTTGTGGCCTCGCTGCAGTATCTCTATCATCGCCATGAAGTATGGTTTTCAAAAAATTGGGCAGCCTCCTCCACCCACGTTATGGCTATCATTTTTGCATTGTGACCAATTTTTTGCCTCAAATCTTTCTTTCCGTGTTATGAGTTTCTCACTGTAGGATAGCGTGTTATGCAAGTGGTGACTGTATTATATGTTAATGAACCTTTAGTACAGAATGGCATACGTAATTGCCACAATTAACAAAAGTGATATTTGCATATGATCAATATCAGTATTATTTTTCAATCTCCAATGCTACCAGTCTTAATTTCCCCCCCCCCCCCTTGTTTATAATGCCACCTATATACTTTTTTTCCCCATTTCAAAATTCCAATTGGGTTCTTTTTATCAGTTTCCATATTATTTTTTCCTCTTTCATCACACTGTATATAGCTGGCTGCCTGCCTGCTTGGCCACCTTCCGCTCTAACTCCCAAACATATCATCCTGCTTACCAACCTGCCTGCCTTGTGCCTTGTCTGCTCCCTGGTGTCCTACTTACCTGCATACCTGATCTACCTGCCTGTCTGTTGGATGCCTTGCTTGCCAGCCCTCCTGTCTACCTGTGGACCATCTTGCTGCAGGTAAGCACTATTAAGACTTGATTAATCCAATAATTCCTCTCAGGTTTAGCTGCCTCCCTTTGTACACTCAGCACTACCCTTCCTCCTCATAATTTTCCCTTATTTCTTTCTCATACTTTCACCCTTTCTTTCCCTCTGACTTGATCCCACCTTTGCCATAAGTCTCTCCCTCTCCTGCCCCTTCCTCACATCTCCCTTTTAGTCTCCCACCCCCTCCTTGCTCCTCCTCCCTCCCCCTTTCCAGCCCTCCTCCTCACCTCATGTCCCACATCTTTTATCACCCACTAATTATGTCATTATAAAAAAAAAAAAAAAAAGTCCTCAGTATTATCTCTGCATGTCAAATTATACCATCCCCCCTTCCATACTAGTTGCAAAAAATTATAGAACCTTTATTATACCTAGTATGAAGTCCAGTCATTCAGTTTGCTACAGGTAAGAAAGGTAATTCAGACCCAGCATGGAATTAAATACTAAGCAGCATTTCTCATAAAATTGCTGTCATTTGTTATTGTACAGGCATTATCTTAGCCTGGCATGAAAGGAAGTTATAATAGTTCATATTTTTTTACCGTAGTTCATATTTTGTACCACATCCCTGTCCTGCAAAACGTCTTCCACGAAATTAAATTATCTAGGAAATTGTTTTATCAGAAAAATAAATTATAAAGTTGTCAATGCATCTCCGTCCTTAAAAATATCTAGCACGAAAGGAAATTATATATAATGGAAATTAAACAAACTAGCTTTCTTCAGTGTCCAAACCAGGATTTTTTTTTTTTTTTTAAATGATCTCAATCTTTTCTGCCTATCACTTCCCAGTCATGCAGTTAACCCCTTCACACCAAGGACGAATTTTTCATTCTCGTTACCTTCGGACGATATTATTTTGCTTAGAGACTTTTGGAACTGGAAGGGTTAGATACGTCTTCCATTAAACCCTTTCACCACATGGCGAATACTTTTAAAGTTAAATTTAATAGCCTGACTTTAACAATAAAATGAGAAATACATCATCGGATAATAATAATAAAAAAAAAACACCTTCTATCGTTATATGATGCTTTACTTTGCACCGGCCCTCTACAGTACCATCTTCTGGACATCTTGAGGGTATAATGGTGTATAATCAGTGAATGTGGAGTGTAGGACGGAAAGTGAATGCAAGTTGTAAATTACTGAACATATGAATGGTGAGGTTACTTGCATAATGTACAATGATTCTTATATAATAGTGAGTTTGGAATGTTCAGTTGTAGGATTTATAAATCTGAATGTTTGTTAAGAGCACATCATTTTATATAAACTTCCTCTAGAGCTTTTTGACTATAAATACATTTTTGTGCTAGTCTGAACATTCAAGACGAAAAGACGGAAATTTTAGGCCAAGTTAGAGAAAATATGGTATCACTGCCTAATGGAATCTTAGTTAACCCTTTACTGCTCAGGCTTCCCATAGCTATTCAGTTCATGGTAACAGTAGACGATTTTTATCACCTTAGAGAAAATTGTAGCAGGTCAACTGTGACTCTACTAGCATAACCCTCCTCAGCCTGGTCCAGTGTGGAGAGTGGAGGAGGCCTTACCATGTCGACCTGAAGCACCCTCGTCATTGTCGCATCACATCACTACCATACGCTGAATAAGGTTAAGTACATCTGTTGTTGTTATTATTAATTATTATTACATCAACATTTACGGGTGGTGCAGGCATTATATTTTGCTCTCTCTCTCTCTCTCAAGTCAGCGTCACGTGGCAAGGTCTAAGTAAACATTTTTCTTCAATGTAAATCAAAGTTTCTCTTTCTCTCTCTCTCAAGTCAGTGTCACATGGCAAGGTCTAAGTAAACATTTTTCTCCAGTGTAAATCAAAGTTTGTAGGAGTGGTAGGGTAAAGCAAGGATTAAAGGATTCATTTATGACATGATCAATACAAGGTCGAGGTCATGGGTCAAAGTCAAATGTTCATCCATATAATTCAGCTTTCATTCAGTTTAAACCAAACTTGGTGGAAGGAGAGAGGGCCAGCTAGTGATGAAGAGATTCGATTTTGAAAATAAGTCAACGGTGGACACAGGGCATGGTCAAGTCGGTTTTGATCTGATTTGGAGCACATGTATTTGATGAAAAAGTTAAGGGGTCGAGCAATGAAGTAATGCTATTATGTCAGCAGTCGATAAAAGGTTATGGTCTTATGCACAGTTAAATGTTCTGCCTTTAGACAGACAGATGGGTTCAGTTGTTGCATTCTCTTAGTGCTCCTCCTTATGATCTTAAGCATTTTTGTTTTTAACTTGTAAGTGAATGGTTCTTATTTTTCTTTCTTTTTCTCCTGTTACTGGATCATACCTTTTTCCTCCTCCCCTTTTGATTTTCTCCTCCTGGTCACTGTCCTCTTCCTCTCTTCCCCTTTCTCATTTTCCTCTTCTCCTCCACTCTTCCCATCTCTCATTTCTTCCTCCTTCCCTTCTACCGCCTTGTATTCTTTTCACTTTTCTTTCCTCTTCTTCACCATCTTCCTCTTAGTGTTCTCCATCCTGCAACTCCTCTGTAAGCATCTTCTCTTCCTCCTTCCTCATTTTCTTAATTTCCTCCCCTTCATACTCTTCTTCCTATTCATTCCACCTTCCCTGGCCCCAGTCCTAACCCATGCTGTGGCTCCTGGCCCCAGCCTGTACCTTGTCCCCAGCGCACAACCTGGCCAGCAGGGCTTCCATTTTAGGGTAAAATACCCTTAACTAGGGTAATCAGACCCCTTCTAAAGTTGTGGTTAGGGTAATACATAACATAGGGTAATTTTTAGCCAAATTGCAAACAAGAAAAAAAGTGTCACAATTAGTCAGAAATTAAGTATATTGCACAAACCTAATATAGAAATGAACACAAAACTCTGAAGTTTCAGATTGCACGCCACGTTTAATTCTGAAACAGTTGGGCCAGTTTGTCTCCGACGTGTGTTCTGATTAAATCAGAAGTCTAATGGAAATGAGATAAAACATAGGGAAACTTGTTTTCTCTTTGTTTATTTTTGTTTTCTTTAAATCAGATATATGGAATTCGTTACATACTTCATCCAATTAGCCCTTTTCATATATAAATAGTATATTTTTGTTTTCTTTAAATAAATATGGACTGCTTTACATATTTCATCCAAGTTGCCGTGTTCTTAGATGCATATACTGTATGTCAAATCGAAGTCAGTGTTGCTGACTATTTGGGGTAAAACATAGGACTTTAAGGTAAAATTGACTTAACTCTAGGGTAAAATGAGTGGAGCTTATGGAAGCCCTGCTGGCCAGGCACTGGCTCCAGCCTGCACCCTGGCCCATGGTCCCAACTTGCACTCAAGCCCCAGACCCAGCCTACACCCTGACCTTGACCCTCAGCCCGGGCTCTGGGCCTAGGCTCCAGCCCTGGCCCCTGCCTGCATAATGGCCCTGAACCCAGACTGTGTGCACCAGCCCCAGTTCGAGCTCTCACTCCGGCCTTCAGCACCAGCCCGTGCCCAAGCCCTAGTCCCAGCCCTAATCTGCACCCATGCCCTGGCCCCAGCTTCCACCCTGCCCCTGATCCCAAACCATGCCCTGGTCCCACACCCAGTCTGTGCAATGGCCTCAGCTCTGGTCTGAGCCTGTATCCTGGCCCACAGCCACAGCTTGTGCCTAGGCCACAGACCAAGCCTACACCTTGACACCGATCCCAGCCCTAGTCTGAGACCACGCCCTGGCCTACAGCCCCATATTGTGCCTAGGACTTTGACTGCACCCGTGTCCTAACCATTGTCCTAGCTCTGGTCCAAGCCCAAGCACCTGCTCCAAGCCAGACCCCACCCTTGGACCTGGTCCCAATAACCTGGACCCTGGCCCTGACCCAAGACTATGCTTCAGCCTTGGTCCCAGCCCCAGCCCATGGGCTGGCCTACATCCCCACTCCATGCTCTGGCCAACAGCCTCAGCCCACACTCCTGCCCTGACCCTAGCCTGCACCCTGGCCTTGGTCCCAGCCCATGCCTTGGCTTTAGTCGCAGTCTCAGCCCGTGCTCCAACCCTGGTTCTGGCCCCAGCCCTAGCCCACACACTGGTTTGAGTCTCATGTCACAACCAGGTTCCATCCACAGCCCATGCTCTGGTTCCAGCCATAGTCCATGCCCTGGGTCCAGCCCCAGTCCACTCCCTGGGTCCAGCACAAGCTTGAACCCTGGTTCTGGTCCTAGCCCACACTCTGGCCCTGACCCCAGCCCACAACCTGGCCCTGGCCCCAGCCCACAACCTGGCCCTGATCCTAACCCACACCCTGGCCCTGGCCCCAGCCCACAACCTGGCCCTGACTCTAGCCTGCACCCCTCCCTAGCTGTACACTGACCTGCCCACAGCTCCAGTCTGCATTCCAGCCCCTGCTGTAGAAGGCACCCCAGCCTGCATCCTGGTTCCAGCTCTGCCCCAAGCCCTTCCTCCAGCCCCAGTGAACACACAGGTTCCAGCTTTACCTCGCACCCTAGTTCCAACCTCATTCCCACACCCTGGTTCTAATCCCAGCATGTGCCCTGGTTCCAGCTACAATCCATGCCCTAGCTTCAGCACCAGCCTGCACCCTAGTTCCAGACTCGGTCCATCTTCTGGTTCAAATTCCAGCCCATGCCCTGGTTCCAGCTACAGATCATGCTTTGGTTCCCCAGCTGCTGCCCTCTCTAACTCAAGCCAGAACCCTGGTTCCTGCCCTAGCCTGCACTCTGATTGCCCAGCCCCAGCCCTGGCTCCAACTTCCACACCAGGCCTGTTTCCAACTTGCACTCCAGATTCAGACCCTGTCATAACCCCAACCTGCTACCTGGTTCCAGCCCCAGCCCCCAGAAAGCACCCCCAGTTCAAGCCCCAGCCCCAGAACGCACCCCAGGTTCAAGCCCAAGCCCCAGAATGCACCCCAGGTTCAAGCCCCAGCCCCAGCCCCGGAACGCACCCCAGGTTCAAGCCCAAGCCCCAGAATGCACTCCTGGTTCCAGCCCCAGCACCAGAACACGTCCCCTGTTGCGCCTCAGGTTCCAGTCCCAGACCCAGAACGTGCCCCCAGTTCCAGCCCCAGCCCCAGAATGCACCCCCTGTTCCAACCCTAGAATGCACTCCTGGTTCCAGCCCCAGAGCATGCCCCTAGTTCCAGCCCCTTATCTCCGCCCACCCAGGCCTGCCCCCCAGCCCCTAGCCCAGGCCTGGCCCCTAGCCCATCCCTGTCCTGCCCGGCCCTGCCTGGTCTCCACCTGCTGTGCACCAGGCCACTGTAGAGTGCAAATTTGACTCCCTGAAAATCCTGACTACTTGCGTTCATTGTGCTTTTGCAGTCAGTTGCCAGACATATGACTCGCTCTCAGAAGCCTTGCAGAGAGAGGAACTAGCAGGATGATTGGTAGTATGTCAGTGGACTTGGGAATTTTGCCAACTAATTCCATGCTGATTTCACAATTCAGTCCCACAATTTTTTACCAGTTTAGTCTTACTTGCCATTATAAGGTCTCTTTCTCCTTTGAACCATGTGCAATTAGCCTAATTCTGTGGGCTAAAAATAACTTAAGGACGAATCCTCAGTGAACAGAAGTAATTGATTGTTGAGAAAGACAAATTGCCCACTGATATTTTCTCTTTGATTGTAGTTATAACCCTATTCAAGCTATTACTAGAGACTTACATGGCTTAAGTGTAGTTTCTTCAAAATTGTGTGAATGTAATCAGTGGTTTGGAGATGGTTAAGCAATTACCAATAATAACAAAGTTGCATAAGCTGCTGATTATAGTGAAGCATAGGTAGAAATGTCAATATATACGAAATAACAAAAACAGAGGTTACATATAGAATATAAATGGAATTCCAAGAGATTTGGTCAGAAACCATCAGACAGTTGATTCAGTGAGTAGTGGGAAATGTGTAGAAATCACGAGATATTGCACTTTTAATAAAGCATAATAACCAGTGAGTTTTCTTGTTATTGGAAGCCATCCCTCTACATCTCATCCTTGGTCTCCCCTTCTACAAGTCGGACTCTGAACTTCTTTTTATCTTGGCCAAACCATCTCATTATTTGTACTATCATTTTTATTTATATATTTTTGGTTGCAGGTAAAAATAGCTTCATTTATACATTTTGAAGGCCTCTTTATTTAAGCTGAATTGAACAGGTAAGAACCATTCTGATTTACCAGAAGTGGATTTGCTAAATGGATGTGGAATTTTAGTTGAAAAAAATAGATGGTTAAACACAAATACTAATTATAATTTTTTGTGGTGGTTGCTCTTTATAACTGAACTGTAAGCCATTCTTAATTTCATCTATAACAGTACTCTACTGGTACTACTGCTGAACTTCAACCTTTCAGCATTGACTATTCAATTCTGGCCAACATTTTCACTAAATCAAGTATTGGAGATCTGATGTGGTAACGCATAGCACTGCTTACTTTTAGATTAAATGGAGATCCACAGAGTCTAATGAATGAATGCAGGAGACAGGAGTGAACACACGAGTGAAAAAAATGAGTGGAAGGAAACAGACAAGAGTTTTGTTAATGGAAGTTTTGAGAAATAATGCAATTATTTGCAAATTAAACATTTCTTTCTTTGATGGTAAATGAATAGTGTTTGGCATGAGCTTTAAGAGCTGTATGTGAAAATCAAAGCATCATTATTATTTTTGAGGAATGAAATTACTGACTGTGCAGTGATTGTGATTGGCCATTCAGAGGAATACATCATGAACAACAGTATATATTTTCTTCGGTACTGTGACAAAGAAAATAAAAGCAATGATATTATTTTCAAGATGTACACTCGATCAAAAAAGTATCGGTGCACAGGGGGTGCGATGCCTACCGAAAAGGTTCGAACAACTGCTGACATTACCAACGTCTCATTGTGTATCATCAGTGTCTCTATAATTATAAACATTACATTTGCTATATGTTTGCAAGAGGATATTGCTAGTTGGCGATGTATAACACCTCCTGACATCAGGGCTACCAACGTGTAGTAAGTCGGATACTAGTATTTCAGTGACCTTTGTTCTGTGGTCCCAAATGTTTCACGCATGTTGTGCACCAATACTTTTGTGACCGAGTGTACAACAAGGAATGGGGCTTGCAGTTTATTGTTGCTAGGTAGTGTTAAGGAGAGACCAGTAGGAATGGAAGTAAGTCCAGTGCATGATAGTACACTAAGGGGCGATTCCACAGTAGTTTTCGTTTGTTTGCTTCCTCCCCAACCACACTTAAAAACTACAGTATCCACTTTCACTACCCCTGTCAAATGGTTAGATAATTAAGATTGCTACATAGTTTAGTCACCAAAATCATCATATAATTCAGTCATAAGTCATTTACACAGTTCAGTTTCTTTTGTTTGGGTGCTTGCAAACCACTACAAACAACTGTGGAATCGGCCCTAAAACAATTTCACCATGTGTACAAGGAAAGGATGGATATTCTTGAGTTGTAAGTCATGAGTGGGAGCCATGGATATGAGTCATATGAATTAGCTTGTTGATTAACATGAAAATGCCTAGGCAGACCAATTAAGTTTACAGTGTTATGTTAGTGTGAAAACTTCAGAAAGTTCCACAACAGATGCTTTGACGTGGTTCAGCAAGAGAGATTAAACAGGGGGTTAATTAAACTAGAAGAGTGTATGAGTAAACAGGAAGGACTGAGGGATGGAATGGAGGGACATGTGACAGTGATCTAGATTACCTAGATCACTTTGGAATCTGCTGACTGGAGACAGGTTGGTAAGGAGACAATTTAGTTGAGACCTGCTCACCAGAGATTTTGGCATCTGTCTGTAGATACAGCTGGTGAAGTTTCCCATTATTTCACTAATAAGAACTTACAATGGGAGGTCTGTTTATTCTGGTGAAAGCTTGTCTCCTGCAGCTCCTGCCTTCATTCATTAGACTCTTTGGATCTCCATTTAATCTAAAAGTAAGCAGTGCTGTGCCTTACCATATCAAATCTCCAATACTTATTTGATTTAGTGAAAATGTTGGCTTGAAGTGCACAGTCAACGCTGAAAGACTGAAGTTCAGCAGTGCTACCAGTTGAGTACTATTTTAGATTAAACAAATGGCTTACAGTTCAGTTATAAAATGCAACCACCACAAAAAATTATAACTAGTATTAGTGTTTAACCATATATTTTTTTCAACTAAAATTCCACTTCCATTTAGCAAACCCACTTCTGGTAAATCAGTGGTTCTCACCTCCTCAATTCAACCTAAATAAAGAGGCCTTCAAAATGGATAACTGTTGCTATTTTTACCTGCAAAAAAATAATATAAATGAAAATGACAGTACAAAAGAGATGGTTTGGCCAGGATAAAAAGAAGTTGAAAGTCTGACTTGTAGAGGGGGAGACCAAGGATGAGCTAGCGGGATGGAATGGAGAGAAATAGAGATAGGGTGTGTGAGTAGGAGGGATGACAGCCAATGACAAGAAAACTCGCTGGTTATTATGCCTTATTAAAAGTGCAATATCTCGTGGTTTCTGCACATTTCCCACTACTCACTGAATTGACTGTCAGATAGTTTCTGAACAAAATCTCTTGGAATTCCATTTAAATTCTATATGTAACCTCTGTTTCTCTTATTTTGTATATATTGACATTTCTTCATCGTTATCATTGGTAAAAGCTTAACCATCTCCAGTCCACTGATTACATTCACACAATTTCGAAGAAAATACATGTAAGCCACGTAAATCTCTAGTAATAGCTTTAATAGGGTCATAACTACAATCAAAATAAAAATACCAGTCGGTAATCTGTCTTTCTCAACACGCAACTACTTTTGTTTATTGAGGATTTGTCCTCAAGTTATTTTTGGCCCACCGATTTAGGCTCATTGTACACGGTTCAAAGGAGAAAGAGACCTTATAATGGCAGAGAGAGGAATAGCAGGAGGAGGTGGGGGAGGAAGAGCAGATGGAGAGGGAGGGATAGCAGGAGGAGGGGGAGGAATTGCTGGAGGAAGGGGAGGAATAGTAGGAGGAGGAAAGGAAGGAGGAAGAACAGTAGTAGTAGGAGAAAGAAGAGGAGGAGGAGGAGGAAGAGAACGAGTAGGTGGAAGACATGAGGAAAGAGGGTGTACAAGAAAGGGAGAAGTCATACCATTCACATATACAGTATATAGGATGAGAATAATACCCAAGAATACAAATTTGGCCAAAGAATATGAGAAACCCACCGCAATTTCAGAGACACAAGGCACTGATAATGCAGGACTTTAGGAGAAAGGATCAGAGGGCAAATACACTAAACTCGTTTCACTTTCATGGCCTAAAATTGCTCAGCTGTTAAAATAAAGAAGAAAAAAAAAGACCAACATGTTAATCACAAGAAAGTGCTATAGAATGGCAGAACCGTAGCAGCATTATTTTGATACTGACTTTCGTCCTTTTGCAACATGCTGCAAAAGGATGAAAGTCTCCAAGTGAATGTGAAACTCTTTCTTTGCATCCTAGCCTGGCTTCATATACTGTGCGTGTGTGTGTGTGTGTGTGTCTCACACATGCAAGTTTTAGAAGAAAGAAGTAGAGTGAAGTTTCTCATATGGGAGAAAAATAATCCTACATTTTTTAACCTCATAGTTGTGGTAGGTGGTGGCGACCATTATCCCTCACTTGATGTAGTGCTCCCTACTTCCTTAGCTTTTATCATTCTTTTTTTGTGCCTGCCCTCCTGTCTTCCTATTTCTTCTATCTTTCCTGTCACTTCTTATTCCTTTTCTTTCCTTTACAGGTGGCTTTACATTGAGTGACAAGCCAAAAGGTTTCCTGTAAGCCAAACCATTTACAACACTGGGTGGTAACCATATAACCAAACCATTCGAGCTCCCTACGTGTCAACAAGTGGGTTGGTGCCCCTCCCTGTAAAACAACTAATTCAGTGTCAAATGGCCACCCTTTGCGGGATTATGGTGTCTGGCAATAGATAGATAGATCTGTACCCACTTTTATGTACAGTACCTGTTACCTAACAGACAGCTACAATTACAATGAATGATGTTAACTTTTTTTCTTTCTTTTTGCCAGATGTGATTCCAGCATCCATCCCAGGACACCAGTGATCCCTTCCCCACGAGTGCGAGGTTGGGGAAGGCGGCTGACAACTGGACGGGGATGGGGACTGGGTGGGGGGGGGAGGGGGAAGCACTTAAGTATGACCACAGAAGTTTTTTACAGTATTATATAGGCAAAAATTATTATACTGGAAAAATATACGCTAATGGACATCGATACTGAGTTTCATTTTCCTTCAAGTTACTACTGCAAAAAGTAACGGGACTGGGGTAAAATGCCTGCATAAACAGAGACAGAGAGACAATGCTCAGCATAACTGATGGGAATGCTAAGCAAAACACCTGACAGGGATGCTAAGGGATACATGACAGGGATGCTGAACGAGAAACCTGGCAGGGAAGCCGAGATACCTGTTAGGTACCTGATGGGAACCGAGATACCTGATGGGGATGCTGAGAGATACCTAACAGAGATGCTAAGAGATACCTAACAGAGATGCCAAGAGATACCTAACATGGATACTGAGAGATACCCAATAGGGATGCTGAGATATACCTAACAGGGATGTTGTGAGGACCACGACGACCACAAGGAGAAATAAAGAGGAAGCGGAGAGGGGAGAAAGAAGAGGAGGAGGAATCATATATTTGTGGTATAACAGGAAATATATCAAAAGAAGCTATTTGAGGTAAGAGACAAAATATATCAGAAAAATATGACAAGCATAATACTGTACCAGACTTATAGTATAACTAAAATATACCAAAAGAAGCACTATGAGGTATGTGGAGAGAGGAAGAAGACGAAGAAGAGGAGGAGGAATTGTATATTCGTGGTCTAACAGGAAATATATCAAAATACGCTATTTGAGATAAGAGACAAAATATACCAGAAAAATATGACAAGCATAATACTGTACCACACTTATAGTATAACTAAAATATACCAAAAGAAGCAATATGAGGTATGAGACAAAATATATTGCTCAAAACAGAATAGTACTCAGGATCATCTTCTTGACTATATTGAGTTTATAGCAAATATATGTTCAAAATCATGTGCTAATCATGAGAATCATTCGCTAATGAGACTCAGTGGGATATGACCACCGATTTCCAAGATTGGCTGAAAAATTTATCTTTGAAAAAGATGACCACAAAAATGATAATCATACAATGAATCAGACAACACATTTTATCGACTTAATGAGTTTAATTCAACTCCAAATCAACATTAATAATGGGTAGCTGCACCACCGAGTCTCACACACTCTTGACAACGTCTACGCATGGTCAGAATAGTGTTCCAGATCACAGTATTGTCAATGTTCCTCAGCTCATCCTGGAGAGCAACAATAAGTCCTGGAATTTGGAAACGGGGGGTGACGGTTCCTAACTCTGTCACCAAGTATACGTCAAATGTTTTCAATCGGATTTAAGTCCACCGACAAAGCTGGCCACTCCATGTGCTCGATATTGTGATCCTGAAGAAATGTGGAGACAAGTCTGGCTTGGTGGGGACAGGAGTTATCGTCCATTAGGATAAAACCAGCAACGATACAATTTGCCATTGGCGTGACATGAGGCTCCAGAATATTGTCCCAATAATTCTGGGCATTCATGTTACCCTGGACAATATGGAGGTCTGTATGATGATTGGTAGAGACTCCGGCCCGGAGCATTACTGATCCACGCCCCCATTGGTCACGTTCCACGACAAACTAAGGGTTGTAATGCTGTAGTGCACCTCTCCAAACCCGAATACGACCATCTGAGTGATCAATACTGAAGCGGCTTCCATCCATGAACAGTACATGTGCCCACTGGTTCACCATCCAACAGAAGTGTTGTCTAGCCCACACGAGATGAGCTCTGCGATGTGCAGCAGCCGTCTGAGCACAATATTTGGTCTCCAGGAGTGTAGGCCGACTTCGTGGAGCCTGTTACGGACGGTCTGGTCACCCGGAGTCCTCCAACTGGCAGCCCGAAACTCATTCTGGATCCTTCAAGCTATCAAATGAGTTCTGACGTGCCAAAAGAGCCATATGATAGTCCTCTCTGTCATCATTATCCTTCCACGACCTGTCCCACGTCTCCTATGGTAACTCTGTGTATCCTGGTAGCGATGCCACACAATCCGGATACACCCCTGACTCACACCCATTAGCTGAGCAACCTGTCGCTGTGTATGGCCATTCTCGAGCATTGTGAATGCTCTAGCACACTGAATCTCATTCAGGTGTATTCTCACACCATGAATGATCGACGGAAAGCAAGCCAACAGGGTTAGAATTGTCAAAGACATGTTTTAACAACAGAAAACAATCGCCTGCAAGTGATTGTGAACTTGCATTTTTGACCTGGCTTGGGATAGCTGCTTTCTGAGTCATAACCAATGAAGGATGACTGAAACAAAACATGACCAAATGAACACGATACACTCCTGAATAGAAATTAAGAATCATATTTGGAATAATTTATCATGACAGATAATTACCAAAACATCCTTGAGTACTATTCTATTTTGAGCAGTGTATATCTGAAAAACATTACAAGCATAATACAGGACTTGTGGTATAACAGGAAATTCGCCAACAGATACAGTATATGAGATACAACATGACAACAGGAAATTCACCAAAAGATATGATATGAGGTACAATATGACAACATATATCAGAAAAATATAACAAGCATAATATCACATTTGTGGTATAAGAGGGAATATACCAGAAGCATGTATGTGGTAGAACAAGACAAAATATATCTGAAAAATATAACAAGCATTATACTGGCTTGCAGTATATCAGAAAATACCTATAAAAGACCATCTCAAACATATACATATAAAATACAATATTATTACACTATGCTCTGCTGTACAGTGGTGAAATCGTCTTTTTTTTTATGATTTTTTTATGATGTCACCATTATTTTAATACGTCACCAAACCACAAAGCAATCCAAGTACCTCTTACCACTAAACCTCTAAGTAATGTCACCAAGTATTATGTCACCAAACCTCCTAGTAATGTCACCAAACACTTGTCACCAAAGCTCACTACCTGTCACTAAGAACCTCTCCATGTTTAGCATATACAGTATATTAACCATGCATATATGTTAATGTCACCAATCATAAATTTTTGTCACCAAGCATATATTGTAATGTCACCAAGCATATAGTTTAATGTCACCATGCACATATTTTAATGCCAACAACCATATTGTAATGCCACGAAGTAATTGTGTGTTACTAGACAAACTCTGTCAATAAATTGCAGCTTTCAGCTAGAGTGATCTTCATTCATGTGCATCTAGTAGCTCTAATATATGGTCATGGAGAGGGATGCCTTCATGCGGTGGCGCTGATATAACCAGGTGCTTCTACTGCCCACCTATACAAACATCCCTCAACTATTTCCCAAAAGAGAATCATGCCCCGCAGGAGGACAATTTCAACATCCCTCGACTCACCTCCCAAACAAGGATTGAGAGATGCAGGAGGGCAAATTCAGGCTGCAATCCACAGGGTTCATATTTCCAATGAACCTGGAGCCACAGCAACAACATATACATGAAGATCACTCTACCCAGGTCCACCACGAGGAGGTAAGCTGCTCGGACCCACACCATGCCCGTCCCAACCACCCTTCCATTGGACATGCTGCCATCATCATCATTGCATAGGCCTTGCAGTTTTGCATGTTAATCTGTCTCTGGGTTGATTGATGGCAGTAAACTTGTTGATTGATGGCAGTAAACCTGCTGATTGATGGCAGTAAACTTGTTGACTGATGGCAGTGAACTTATTGATTGATGGCAGTAAACTTGTTGACTGATGGCAGTAATCTTGTTGACTGATGGCAGTAAACTTGTTGACTGATGGCAGTAAACTTGTTGACTGTTGGCAGTAAACGTTTGATTTTAGGAGATACATTTCGAACTGGAGGCATTAAATATGGCCTTCAACTTCTTCTAGATCTTCGTCTTGGTCTTGATCTTCTTTAGAACAAACCAAGAACAGGAACTGGTTTGTGTGAGAAGAAAACACACCAACAGGAACTGGTGTGTGTGTGGCAGAAAACACACCAACAGGAACTGGTGTGTGTGAGAAGGAAACACACCAACAGGAACTGTTGTGTGAGAGAAAACACACCAACAGGGACTGGTGTGTGTGAGAAAACACACCAACAGGAACTGGTGTGTGTGTAGGAGAAAACACACCAATAAGAATTCATGTGTGTGAGAAGGAGTACACACCAACAGGAACTGGTGTGTGTGAGGAGAAAACACACCAACAAGAAATGGTGTGTGTGACAAAGAAAACACAAGAACAGGAACTGGCGTGAATGGAATGATGAGCTCACACTGCAAACAGGATCGAACGCCAGCTGCAAACAAATTTCCAGTCGCGCACACGTAGCACCTTCCACCCAACTAATCTACATCGAGGGTTCTACCGAGCGAATCATGCCAGCCATATCACGGCCTCTACGTAGATACTTTTGTAAGGTGTAGCTTGGTGACATTTTGGTGACATGTTGGTGACATCTTACTTTTCTAATATAGAAAAGTTCATTCAATTTGGAAACCTTATCATTTGGTGATATAATATAAGCAGGATGCAGGATGTTTTATATTATATATAATATAAAACAATTTCACCCATTTAGAAACTTAACAGAATAGGAAACCTTATCATTTGGTAACATAATATAAGTAGGATGCAGGATGTTTTATATTATATATAATATAAAACAATTTCACCCATTTAGAAACCTAACAGAATGGAGGCAACCTAGGATTATGATGTAGAATATTCAGGTGCTGCATGTAGATGTGGCCAAAACAGATCTAAATCATGACAGGTGGTTGGGGTTCTTGCCTACCTAGGCAATGGTGTGTGAAGACTGAGAGGATGAGAAATATGTATCAGCATCCCACGTATGACATTCAGATAAGTGCTGGTGCCCTGATTAACGAGCAACACATCGGCCCAGACTATACTCAATTCAACAAGTCCGACACCATCAGGAATGACATCAGTGCCTCAGATGTTGATGACCACACAGATATGGTGCCAGGCAGGGTGAAAATGGCATATAGTCTGATTGTTTGCTGTGCCCAAGGGTATGGCCTCAAAAGCGTCCTCTCAGGTACATCCAACACCCACACGGCATATAACAAACATTTTAGATAAACATTATTAAAATCAAAATTGAAAAGACATTATTCAATGGAAAAAAATAGTAACAAAGCAACCACGTGATTGTCACACGCAAGGGCCGAGTGCATGTGATGGCTGGAACGACCCACCTTTGTGACACCTCGCCGTTCACCTTACCTGCCTGTTGTGGGTTCGTGCAGTACATCCTAGGGCCAGGGCATCACATTTAAGACCCCTTCTTAGCGACCCCCTCGTAAGAAGACCATCCCCACACAACAAACACGCATGGCGAAACGACATCAATTTGACAGAAACTGGTGGGGGATGTATGTGTGGACTATTCTAAGTACCCAGCCACCCAGACTTCACAGGAAGAGAGACAGTCAGAGAGATAAGGGGGAGGGAGGGGGGGGCACATTTACTCAATTTAGCCAGTGAAAACACCTGATATTCAGTACGCTAAACGGTACGGTAATGAACCATACCATGTCAGGGTTTGGCAAATTTTTACGGTCGGATACCCAATCCTGACACCAACCCTCCCCAATTTATCCGGGCTTGGGACCGGCATTGAGTTGAGCAGGACTCCTAATTCCATGGATCATACGCAACTCAATGGCTGGGTTAAAATGTCATATACTCCTTTCAATTTAACTTGGCCAAAAACTGCACTTTTACTTCCACCCACCAATAAACAATCAGAGATATTGAACATAACTCTGATCAATTTCAAAATGAGTACAAGAGGCAAAATGAGGAAATGTACCACAAACACTATGTCTGGCGCACCTAGCAATGTGTTATGATTCGCTATGAGTCATGGAAGAATTGATAAAGTTACGGTGCATTTACCAAATAGGCGAAAACATCTGAGATAAAGCGACCCCTTGACCGCTTGGAATTGTAGCGAAAAGTCGTGTAAACATACCAGTGACCTTCGTTCCCTCCCCATAATTGTTCAGATTTTTTTTTTTTTTAAGCTCACACTAACTTGACATCATTGACATCGGTACTGTAAAGGGTTGTTCAATGCCGGAGGTTATTCAGGAGTTAATGGGTTACATTACTGTTTGCATCAATACTCTTTCACATATAAACACAAAAACGAACAAAAGAATGGGCGCTAAATGTACGTTTAACTTTCATCAGAAAGACCTTAGCAATTCATATTCCTCCAGTTTATTTTTATGTTTTTTTCCGACTTTAGGTTAGGTTAGGTTTGGTTAAATTATTAGGTACAGTTAAACTCGGTTAGGTTAGGTTTAGTTAAACACTTAGGACAGTCCCTTCCACCATTATGCTGAGGAATCAAAATACAAGAGCTGTCACAGCCGTACAGCTAAAAACAACAGGGAAACTGATTTAACAAGCAACATTTATTTATGAGTAATGCATTACAGTATCAGTGGTTCATGGGCTACGCAATTAGCGGTTAATGTCATTTTCAGGAAGACATCAAGAATGAGCGAATTTCAAGAATTATAGAGGGGGCTTGGAACGTAACCCTCACTAATTTGGGGGGATGGTTACTGTACTGTATGATACTGTGCAATATTGTAATCAATACAGTACTATACCTGATTATAGTGAACATATAGAAGTGTAATGAAACATTAGGCCTACAAATCACAGATAACACTTCCCTGACTGCCGAGATTATTCAAGACATATGCCGAACAATCAAAGATTTTTGTAAATGGGACTATTTCTCAAAACTACCGAAATGTCAGATCTACTGAATAATAAGCTGCTGAATAATAGGACTTTTACTGTAATAATAATAATAATAATAATAATAATAATAATAATAATAATAAAAATAATTATAATCATAATGATAATGTACAGAAAATGCATAATAATGTGAAAAAATTAATAACTTTCCTACATTTATTGTATGCTAATTCAGTATTTTATAACCTGAGGCATTCTCTCTCTCTCTCCTTTTTGCTCTCTTTCTCTCTTCAATTTCCAATTTTAGTCTGTTTCAAAGGCTTGGTTCTGACTAGCAACCAAGATTCTCATGCTCGACTGCAGGAAACAAGTTGGTGACTTGCTTTGACTGGTAATCATGGAGATTCTAAAGCATGATTCCAGGAAATAGAAGTTTGATTTGACTAGTAACCAAGGAGATTCTAAAGCTTGACTGCAGGAAATAAAAGTTTGATTTTACTAGTAACCAAGAAGATTCTAAAGCTTGACTGCAGGAAATAGAGGTCTGATTTGACCAGCAACCAAGGGGGATTATAGAGTATGATAGCAGGAAAGAGGTATGATTTGACTAGAAACCATGGAGATTCTAACATTTGACTGCAGGATACAGACAAACTGAAGGCTTGATATGAAGAGATTCCGAATGTGAGAACAAAGGAGGGAGTGCAATAGGAATGGAGGAGGAGGTGGTACAGGAAGAGAAGAGAAAAAGGAAAAGGAAGAGGAGGAAAAGGAGTACAGGAGGAAAATAAGGTGAAGGGAGGAGAAAGAGAAAAGTGGAAAAGGGGGAAAAAATGAGGAGGAGGAGGAGAATGACCTAAGTGCAACACCACACTGCAAAAGGACGAAAGTCTCCTCAAAGTCAACACACACACACACAATTATGTGCCTGTTACCTAACCTCTATTTCTCAGCAACAGCTATGATTACAATGAATGATGCTGACCTTTTTTTTTCCTTTCTCTTTTCGTCAGATGTGATTCCAGCTATCATCCCGGGACACCAGTGATCCCTTCCCTACAAGTGCATGGCTGGGGGAGGTGGCTGGTGACTGCATGGGGATGGGGTGGGGGAGGGAGGAGGAAGCCCTTAAATATGACCATTAAAACACCTATACAACTGCGCAGAAGTTTTTTACAGTATTATATAGGCAAAAATTACTATACTGGAAAAATAAATGCCAACAGACATCGATACTGAGTTTCATTTTTCTTCAAGTTGCTACTGCATGCAAGAAGTGACACGACCGGGATGAACCACTGAGTAAGCATGAGAGAGAGAGAGAGAGAGAGACTGACAGAGATGCTATGCATAACTGATGGGAATGTTAAGCAATACACCTGACAGGGAAGCTGAGTGAGAAACCTGGCAGGGAAGATGAGATACCTGACAAGGATGCTGTTAGGTGCCTGATTGGGATGCTGAGAGATACCTGACGGCGATTCTGAGAGATACCTGATGGGGATGCTGAGATACCTGGTGGGGACTGACGAGGATGCTAAGAGATAAATAACGAGGATGCCGAGGTACACAATTTTTGACATATGAGTTGAGATAAATGTTGGTGGGGGGGGGGGAATCAGCTGCTAATAAGTACTTTGGTCTCATTTCGGCTGATGTCAGATAATTTAAATTTAAAATGAACGCTATAACACAAAAACAATGTTAAAAAACTCATGATTATTATTTTGACTGAAGTACCTACAAAACATATTGCACCCAATGGGCTACGATGTGGAACAGCTGAATACATACATTAAATATATGCACACATGGAATTAGTGACTGTGTGTGTGTGTGTGGGGGGGGGTGCGTGCGTGCGGCACGACTGGCCTAAGGGAAAGGACATTCTAGTCAATAATCGACAATGGTACAGGACACCATAAGTTTGCGCATGGGAGAATCAATGGGTCTCAGGGAACGGGCTATGTAGTCTATAACAAATGGGTGAGCGTGAGGCCATCTGTATGTGAACGGTTGGACTGTTGGGCCTCTGGGAATGGTGTGTCTAGTCTATAACCAGATGGGAATGCATAAAACTGGGTAAAATACGAGTGTGTCCCTTGAAACTCAATTCCGCACTGATGTGTTTATGGGAGTGGCAGGAAGTAGTGCATCTCTCACCTGATTTACTCACTAGGTCAATATTCCTCTAGGGTTACCAGGTTCAATGCCTCATCTTCCTTACATGGTTCTTTTATGAGCCATTAAAGTTCTCCAATATGTTATTTGTGTAACTAACGATAACAGAGGCGATGTAAATGACCCCATCTTAAGATGCGAATAATGACTGAGATGATAAACTTTAGAGGTATGTCTTTTCATCTTTTTAAACCACTACAGAAAACTGATCCACTTCCGTTGTTTATTCTGGTTACTGCAAGGTGATTTTACCTAGCTAAAGGAAAAGCAAGGCTTCTACAGCGAATAAATAGCATACAAAAGAACTATGTGAAAGAAATTAGTTAGGGTATTAGCGATCCTCCTAATTCACGTGACCACAGCCATAAGCTACTAACCACCAAAATTCACATACTACAGATCTATCATCTTAACTCACTGGTACCCAGGGTCCTTTAAAAAAGGTCAGAACTGCGTATTTTCAAAAGTTAATACAAGGGGAGACTGGCACTAATGAGACAGAGATTTTCATCTTTTTGCACCTTATTTCATGTGGCTCAGAAAAATATTAAGTTTACACTACAGCTCTACATTCTTTTCATGGCAGCTTCGTGTCTACCAACATATTCTAGCTGGTCAAATCTATTGTCAAAAGTGAGTACTCTGGATAAACAGAAGGCAGTTTTGGCCAAGTTAGTGTGTGGAGAATATAACACTGCAAACTACGATAATTATGCTGTATTTTACCCTAACCTCACCCCGAGCTAACCAATTTGGGACATTCAAGCTCAGTATAGTCAGGAAGAAAAATTCGCCTGCCATTTCACCTACAGGTAGTCTACTTCTCAGTTCCTTTGGATGGTTTATATTCCTTGCCTGGGAGTGGTTTCTGCGTGTATCTGTGTGTCTGAGGTGTTGTCTGTATACCTGTCAGTGCAACTGAGACACTGTCTGTGTACATATGTATCTCAGGTGTCTATGTAATGTTCTGAGGTACGTGCATCTATCTGTGGTGTGTTTCTGTCTGTATGTTTTAGGTGTAGTATATACCTTTCCATGTAGCCATGTACTCTGTGTAACTGAGATGTCTATTTATATCTGGGTATCTGTTTATCTAAGGAGGTATGTTTATCTGTATGTAAATGAAGGTTGTCTGTATGTCAGTGTAAATGAGCTGTATGTGAATCTGCACCTGAAGTGTTTGTCTGTCATTGTACTAAAATGGATATAGTGTGCGTGTGTGCGCGCGTGTGTGTGTGTGTGTGCGTGCGTGCGTGCGTGCGTGCGTGCGTGCATGTGTGTGTGTGTGTGTTGTGTGTGTGTGTGTGTGTGCGTGCGTGCGTGTGTGTGCGCGTGTGTGTGTGTGTGTGTGTGTGCGCACCCAGTTTACTGTGGATTTTCTCCCCCACCCATCTCTCTCTCTCTCTCTGCATCCCAGCCTGGTCTCATACATAGTAGATACACACACACACACAATGTACTTCGATATCACTCGCACCACTTCTCGCCCTATCTAAGCATCCCTTGTTGTCCTTCATATCTCTCCCCTCTCCACTCCCAGTTCCCCCCTCCCCCCCATTCCCTCTCATCTTCCTACTCCCACCCCTCTCCTCTCCACTCCTACCTTGTCTTTTATCTTATCTTCTCCCTTTCTCCTCCTCCTCTCTCTGTGTATTCACTATCAGACTCAATCACTCTACCCTCACTCAACCAACCTCTATGCACTCCTTGTCCTTAATCTGTCCTCTTCACTCCTCACACTATCTTCACTGGAACAGCTTCTTCACTCCTCACACTATCCTCACTCAAACAGCCTCTTCTCTCCTCACACTATCCTCACTTGAAGCCTCTTCACTCCTCACACTATCCTCACTTGAACCCTCTTCACTCCTCACACTATCCTCACTCAAAGCCTCTTCACTCCTCACACTAGCCTCACTCGAACAGCCTCTTCACTCCTCACACTAGCCTCACTCAAACAGACCCTTCACTCCTCACACTATTCTCACTCTCCACGCTCCCCGCACTCTGGCTTTTCTCTATTGATCTCTCTACCCTCCTCACACCCTCAGTGTCTTCACTCTACCAGCTTCTTCACTCTACCCTCTCTCTCTCGCCTGACTCTGAATGCCTCTTCACTCTACCTCTCTCTCGCCTCACTCTAAACGCCTCTTCACTCTCCTCTCACTCTGGCCTTACTTGAACTGCCTCTTCACTCTCCTCAAATAATTCTCACTCTGTTCACTTTCCTCACAGTTCTCACTCTCCTCACACTGTTTCCCTATCAACCTCTCCTCACATCGTCATTCTATCCTCATTCTACCAGAGTCTTCATTCCTCTCATTCTGCCCTCACTCTCCTCTCTTTTTCACGCTCCTCTCACTCTGCCCACACTCTCCCTTCACTCCCTTCTCCCTCTTCACTCTCCTCTCTCTCTGCCCACACACTCCTCACTCTAACAGCCTCTGTTCTGCCTCACCTACTGGCGTCTTGTCTTCCACACGACCACCTCCTCCACAGGATTAACGAGAAACACGCTGCACATACACAAGACAGAATGTGTGTGTGTGTGTGTGTGTGTGTGTGTGTGTGTGTGTGTGTGTGTGTGTGTGTGTGTGTGTGTGTGGTGTGTGTGCGTGCTGAAAGAATGGCAAGAACTTGTGGATGTGTTAGATGTGTGCAACATGGAGGTATACACGAGAAGCTTGCACCGTTTGTCTTGTTCATATATCCCCCCTCCTCCCTCCCCCTTTATACTCACTCCTCATCGCCCCCTACCCTCCCTCCTATCCCTTCCCCCCTCCTACTCCCTTCCCTCCGTGTTTCTCATACTTCCTTCTTTCCTTTACCTTTTTTACACCTCTTCCTTTTCCCCCCACATTCTTTTTTCCCTCCTACCCCTTCTCCTGCCCTTCACACACCCCAATTCTCTCTCACCATCTTCCCTGCTTCCTTCTTCCACCTGTGTGTGTGTGTGTACAATATTTTTCTTTGTGTGTTTAGGAAAAGTAATTCTGAGCTAGGCTACAAACTTTACCCATTCTCATTTCCTAATCCCCCTCCCCCACCCCTCAACTCCCTTTCCCTCTCCTCCCTTATCCCCGTTTCTCTCTCGGCCATCTTTTCTAATCAATCCTTTCTCATCCCTCTTCTCTCTCCACCTTTCACACCCTCCTTTCCTCGGTAATCTACGTCACCTCCCACCCCTCCTCCTCACTCTCCCTTCCTCATCTCCCCTTTCCTCTCCTACCATTTCCCTCCTCCCTCCCTCACCCTCCTTTTCTAACCTCCATCCTCTCCTCTCTCAACTCCCACCTCTCCTACTCCCCTTTCCCCACCCCCTTCTCCCCCACCTTTTCTCACCACTCCATACCTCCATCCTTTCCTCTCACCTCCTGCCTCTCCTCCTCCCCCATGAAACTTGTGCTAATAAAATTCCCTTTCACAAATGAAGCCTTAATTTGGGCTGACTGGAGAGGCCCTCATGAATAATTGCCTTTCTTCCCCACACACCTCTGCCGTAAGACCCATAACTGCTGGCTGGTGTTTAATTCATTCAGCCTGGGGATAACTTTCTATTCATTCTTGACATTCCCTGACGATTTTATTCTGCTTTGGGATACGTGTTTTGACCTGGAGATGTTAGGTATAGCCTCACTAACCTCTTCTGTACAAGAGGTTCTTCCAAAGTTCAATACAATCATCTAGGAGCAGTGAAAAAAAAGAAGAAAGAAAAGAACTGAAAAAAGAAAAGAGAAGGAATGGAAAAGAAAGAGAAAAAAGAAAAAATAGGAAAAAGTAAAAGAAAACTAAAAACGAAGTCACTCGGGGTTCAAAGGGTTAGCCCAATTTGCATAATCCCTTCAGCATGATGACGTCTTTTGAACACACTACAACGACCTTCTTATTCTAGTTTATTCCTTCTACCTCCAGTCTACATCACTTAAAGATCACTCGTACAAAATGGGTTATTGAAAGCTATATTATAGTTCGAAATATGAGCTATATAAAATCATTTGGAGATAGCATGTACAGAATACAGAATGCAAGTGGAAAAAAAAAAAAAAATCAGGATGAGGGGCTTTTGATACACAATGTAACATCATACAGAAAAGGAGTAAGTCTTAATGTGAGTCCCCTTCCTGTTCTAAATGGCAGATCAGAAACCGTACATCACTCATTACTTAACCTTCACAACACACCATAACACCATACACCAAACCACCACACAAACACAACACACCATACTACAATTCTCCACAATATACCACACCACCATACATGACACTATTTCAAAATACCATCTACCACCACACAATACATATCATACACCACACAGCAATATTCCTGCACACAGCACACCACCATACACCACACTACAATAGCCTACTCCAGCACACACCGCCTCACCTCCCACCGCGGCGCAATGCCAAGGCTCGCAAATTGCTCCTCCATGTTGAGCCACCACCAAATTCCTCCACCACATCTCTGTGCTAGTCCCAAGAGACATCCCACCCTCTCCCCAATCCCCCAAACCTCCCTTCCTTCCCCTTTCCCCTGAATCTCCTACCTCCATAACCCCCTCTCCCTTCCCTTAACCTCCCTCACTTCACCCCCCCTAACCCCTCCAAGCCTCCCTTCCTTCCACCAACCTTATCCGACCTCCATCCCCAAAACCCCCCTTCTCCTCCCCTCTTTGCCTCAATTCATCTCCCCTTTACTCTTCCCCCTTATCATCAATTTTCCCTTCCTCTGCCCCCTGAATCCTCTACTATAGTCTTTTCACTCTAACTTGGCCTAAAAACTGAAGCCTCTCCATCTTCAATGCCCAGATGTAACAACAGATTAACACCAAAATATACTGCTAGTCATGGAGATGTGTTATGGAAAGGGTGTAGAGCCGCAACATCATTTTATTCTGCCATTAAGCTACATGAAATATGCCACTGTGGACGAAAATCTTGGCCAAGTTAAGTTGAAATAATTGCAGTATCACCCCCCTTGCCTCATCCTTTTTGCCCCTTCTGTCTTCTTGCCCATCACTTCGCTCCCTCTCCACCTCCTCTGACCCCCTGTTTTCCCTCCCCTTCACCCCTCTCCATTTCCCTTCCCTCCTTAACTCCTCTCCTATCTTCTCTGTCTCCTTCCCTCTCTGCTCCCTCCTTCCTCTGCTTTTTGCCTCCCTCCCAATAACTCCCCCCCCCCCTCTCTCTCTCTCCACCCTCTCCTTTCTCCCTTCTCCTTCTCTCTCGTTACCATCCTCTCTACTTTCCCTCCTTTCCTTCCCTCTCCCTGCGCCCCTCTCTTCCCCTCCTCCACCTACTCGCTCGTCACTTCATTGCCACCCCACTCCCTACTTGAGGCTCGTGGGAAAGTCATTAGCGTGGTGTTCAGGTAGACCCCCCCCCCTTCTCTCTCTCTCTCGGTGCGTCCAGTGGAGTTGGCTGGATGATTAGGTTTGTCTCTATCTCATCAATAACATATCGAGATTAAAACTTCACATTTCAGCAAGGATACAAGGTTATGATTTCGCTGAGTTGTGAATTGCTTAACCCCTTCTCTCTGATGATGCACACATTTTAAAAAAATTCTTGTTGACTTTAGACCAGTGTTTCCCAAACTGGTATGGCCTCCTAAGGGGGCTGCTGCCTATTTCTCAGGGGACCATGGGGGTATCTGAAGGCAAATCTTAAGTATTTGGAGTCACTAAATTTCCTTATACCTTATCCTAATAGTTTTCCGCTAATCTCCTCTTAGAAAGAATACCAGGAAGCAAAGCAAGCTAATTCCTTGAAATTACAGGCGATTAATTTTCTAATGAAACATTCAAAGAGGATCATGGAGTATTGGTTTAGAACTGGTTGCTTGTCTGACATCAGCAAATTGGCTATCTGGGTGTTTCTAAAATTTTTGTTTATCTTTTTCTGCAAAGCAATCTTTTCCATGATGATGCACATCACATCAAAGCAAGGTAAGTCGTTTCATGTTCAAGGTGACTGATGCTGTGCCATTACTGTGACAAACATTCATATCCCAATTAGTAGCAAAATTATATAAAAATATTCACCTGCAAATAAACAATGTTAAAGTTTGGGAACCACTGCTTTAGGGAATTTCATATATGTTAGGAGAAACTTCAAACTGGTGGGGTTGGATACGGTTTTCATCTGCCCCTTCAATTTGAGAGCTCATTACTGAATTAAGTTGATCTGAGGTTGCACGAATACAGCAAATTCTACGACACAGGACTGAGGGGGTTACATGGAATCATCATCATCATCATCAACACCACCACCACTATCATCATCATGCCTTTTTTTTTTTTCACCTAAGAATGGGGTGAAGTAGGACTCAGAAACACAGATGGTAAAAAAGTAACAACTATCAACTGTATGAATATTAAAATAGGGCCACACAATTATTCACACATCATTCAAGCTCCCGGATTCCTGTCTCCACTTCACAGGCCTAACCACCATCACATAAATGAAGAATTATACCCAAATACTCAAATACTGAATGTGTGTTGAATGGTGAAGAACTGGACTCTCTTGGACCCCGCCTGAGGAGAGTCCAAGTTGGGTTGAATACACTGTATCTTAAAAACAAAACCCAAAACCAGTATGAAGATATAATTCTTCCACTTGATGCAAGGGCATTTGTAGATTGTACTCCCCCCCCCCTCTCTCTCTCTAAATAATTGTACTCCCCCCCCCCTCTCTCTCTAAATATTTGGTCACAAACAGACATTTTCCTGACAAAAAGAGATGCAGGTTGATTAGGTCCCACCCTATATTTCATCACAGAGTTTTGTATCATGAAGTCAGAGAACCTGAGGGTAGTCTGCATATTCTGTTGCAAAGGGAATTGGCTGGATGTTTAAGAACTCCATGTAAGGCTGCATATTTTGCCATAGAGATGCGGGCTGATTAGGTCCAGGATGAAACATCACCACAAAGAGAGTTCCCTACCATGAAGTCAGGGAGCTGAAGATTATTTTGCATATGTTGCTACAGGTGGAGTAGGCTGGATGGGTTTATTAATTCGTCGCAATCACCCCCTGTTTAGTTGGCTATTTCCTCAACAGCGACACAGGCTGATTGAAATCCAGTATATTTCTTCTCAAATAAAGTTGCTGGACGATTAGACTTTCAAACATCTCGTCACTGATTTTTGTAGGCAGATCTGAGCTGGGTATATCATCAACATTGCTCTAGATATTTCGTCACAAATCGAGATGAAGGCTAATTATTTCAGCATATTAATACAAGGTCCAAATAGCATATTAATAGAGCCTGTATAATTTAGCCACAGAGTAGGCGAGTATTTGCATATTTGGTCGCAGATGGAGCTGGCGGGATGGTTCGGTTCTGTATATCTCGGGACTAATAATGGAACGCTGCTCTGGATATTCTGTCACTGATAAACTCAACCCGATAATCCCGATTACATTTCTGAGCAGTTCCTGACTAAAACAGAAACTTATTAGCCCTTTACTATGATGATGTATTCTTTACACTCGATGATTTTACTCAGCTGGGGAGATTTCTTGAGCTGGAGGGGTTACATACAGTCTTCATTAACCCTTTCTCTACTACGATGCTGCATTAAGCTGAATAAAATCATCTGACAATAGTAAAACAAAGGAAAATATGGCCACAAGCTACAGGGGTAATTGATAGTCCTCAATAACTCCCTTCGCTAACACAAGGCTCTCCTATGCTGAGTAAAATCGTCTGGAGGCAGGAAGAATGAAACGATAATAACACTCTTGGGCTGAAGGGGCTAACGCTTTATATTCAGCCACTAATGACTACACGTTGGCCTGGGTATTTTCGTCGCAAATACAGTTCAGGGTTTATTAAAGTTTCTGTTTATTTTGGCGCACAATTCAAGGTTCATTAAGTTTCTGTTCACACACACACACACACACACACACACACACACTGGCAGACTTTTTATAGTTTTTTCTAGTTTTTTTTTTTTCTCTCTCTCTCTGGAGCCTACCTCACCCCATCCTTTGCTGGGAGAAGAGGTTGGGATAACTGATGATGATGATGATGATGATGATGACAATGATGACAATGAACAGTTTTGAGTAATTTCACCACACAGCTGAAGAGTATGTATATTTCATCTGTTACACGTAGATATGCAAGTGCAAACTGATTAGGTTTCTGTATAAAGGAGATAACAGGAGAAAAAACTTGGATGAAAGAGGCACCAAGGAAATGAGGGATGAAGACATGTAAAACAAGGGGATAAAAACTTTCAGCCCTAGGGAAGAAAAAGAATCAGGTGAGAGAGAGAGAGAGAGAGAGAGAGAGAGAGAGAGAGAGAAACGACACAGACTTTACGGGACCAACGAGATGATCCGACCTTAATAGAAAAACTTACTCCCTAGGGACAAAAGTATGAGAGAGAGAGAGAGAGAGAGAGAGAGAGAAAGAGAGAAAGAGAGAGAGAGAGAGAGAGAAAGAGAGAGAGAGGGGGGGGGGGAAGGGGCGAAGCAGAGCCACTAGAATATTAACCAACAATCAAAGTGTAACCGTGGGCGACATTCTCTCTCTCTCCTTCCTACACACACACACACATACATCCCTCCCCAAATTAGGAAAAGAAAGAGATATGAAAAGATGAATACCAAAACCCACAACCCCCCCACAGACACAAGCCCAAGGGTTTACACTGCAATCATGCGTACCTATGTTCCCCCCTCTTACCTTCCAGCATCCCAAACCCCTCCAACTCCCCCACCCTCCCAAACCTCTCCCCTTCCACTCCCCAGTTTTTTAACTCCTTCCTTCATCTCGCCTCCATTGTTCTCTCTCCCTCCCCCCTTTTCTACTCCTTTTTATATTTTCCTCGCCTATCGCACCTTCCCCACACCACTCCTATACACACACATCTGCCTCTCCTCTCTTCACCTCCCCTCTCCTCTTTTTATAATCTTCCCGTACCTTTCTTCTCCTCCCTTCCTGCTTTCTCGTCTTCACTTTCTCCTTCCTTCTCATTTCCACTTTCTCCTTCCCTCTCCTTCCTTCTCATCTTCACATTCTCCTTCACCTCCTCTCCTTCCTCCCCTCCCCCTTTATTACCTCCCTTCTTCACTCTTCACACCCTTCTCCCCCCCCCCTTTTCCCACTTTTCCTCCTCCACCCCCTCTTATTCAACATCTTCCCAAATGTGGTCTCCCTCTCCCTTCCTCACCTCTCTTCCCTTCCCTTCCTCCTCCTCTCATCCCTCTCTTTTCCCTCGCCTCTCTTTCCTTTCTATCTCAAGCCTCCCAACCTCTCCCTCTCCTCCTCCTCAAACATCCCATCGCTCCTCCTCTCTCTTCCCACCCATTTTTCTTTCCCCGTCTCCATCACTTCCCTCTCACTCTCCCCCATTTCCCAAGAGTAACCCAGAACAAGGCACAGGCAATTCCGATGAGACAGAGAGAGAGAGAGAGAACCATCCAGCCTTTCCACGCTCCACCACCAAAAGCAACAGTATACCCTCTGTACTTAAACACCTGAAACTGCTGGCCAAAGCCTTGCAACAGATGCCTGCTATTTGGACCTTAATTCCTCAGGCTTTTCTGGCCGTAAAAACAACAGGAGCAGGATTTTAGGGCAATGGGAGTGGCGGGGGGAGGACAGGAAGACCGAGAACATTGGCTAGAATTTCTTGTTGTGACTGAATGGTGAAATTTTTTTCCATATTTCTTCTGGATTGTGTGTGTGTGTGTGTGTGTGTGTGTGTGTGTGTGTGTGTGTGTGTGAGAGAGAGAGAGAGAGAATGTATACACCGAACACAATTTTCGTACTGCAGGCAGCAATATATTCGCCTATAACTTTACCAGAGGATAGTGTACCATGTGTATCCCCCCAGGAAACTAAAAAAATAAATGAAAAAACATACACTGGCAACTCTATGACATGATTACTAGCAAGGGGGGGGGGGAGATTCAGTACGATGACATCTTGAATCTCTTCTTAATTTATGACGATTTTCCTTGGTCTGGAGTAAATTTTGAGCAGCATAAATGGTGAATGATGCATGGGGTGGTCGGGTAATGGGGGATATTCTCTCTCTCTCTGAAACACATCACTTTTATTCATCTCTGAAAAATGTCAAGCAACACTCATCAAAGAGATTAAAAGTTGCTTCCACAAACGTATTGGGTAAAATTGAGAGATCTTCACACACTGACTAACCCCCCATGACATTCACCCCAGATACACTCAATTTTGTCAAAAGGCTATTTCTTTATCTTTCACAATCATTCAACTCATTTATTGCTATGACATTTTATATTTTAATCTCGCTTCCACCAGACATTTATTTTATCTACTTATCTGTTCTATTAATTTCCTCTTGCTTATGGGGGACTTCTCAAAACTGATATTATGTTAGCCTTGATTAACTACTTCACTCCCAGAGGTCCATCCAAAACTAAGAAAAAGATCATCTGAAGGAGGCCTGGAAAGAAAAAAAAATGTCAAAGGGATAACTACAAATCTACCCTTTAATCCCTTCACCCCAATGACATACTTAGTTTTTTTTTGTTTTCTCCAGATGCTTGTATTAACCGCAGGACATTTTTTTTTTACCTCAAGTAGCTACCGTACTGAAGGGTTTACTGAAGCCTACTGAGCCCCAGCCCTACGACGGGAGATGTCATGAACACTGCACTGAACCCCAGCACTAGGAGAGGAGATGTAATGAACACTATACTGAACCCAGCACTAAGACAGATGTAATGAACACTACTGAACCCCAGTACCACGAGAGGAGATGCAATGAACACTACTGTACCCACCACTACGAGAAGATATGTAATGAACCCTCTTGAACCCTAGCACTAGGAGAGAAGTATGGAACAGGGTACTGAACCCATGCATTAGAAGAGGAGATGTCATGACCACTGTATTGAACCCGAGCACTAGGAGTGATGTAATGAACACTGTATTGAACCCTAGCACTATGAGGAGATGTAATGAACACTGTACTGAACCTCAGAACTACGAGTGATGTGAGACTGTTGAACCCGGCATTACGAATGATGCAATGAACACTGTATTGAACCTAAGCACTATAAGCAGATTTCCCGATGCTTTATCTTATTATTAAAGGGAATGATGGAAATTGCCTCCAACCATTTCACCACAAAGCATATCCTCAAAGATGAATAAAATCGCCTGGAGGTGGCCATTATAAAGCAGTCAAACGGTAGAAAGACAATTCACAACATACCAAGAACAGAATTGTAAAATAAAAGATTAGGTGTTTGGTAAGAACAACACTGCCCGGTGGTAGGAATAATAATAATAATAATAATAATAATAATAAACGGTTGCAAGAAAAGAAAAGCATCCAAGTTTGAAGCTATATATAAAAAAAATGTCCCGGTATTATTGGGGCTAAATTTCACAGCTAATACTGCCACTGTTTATTATAATAAAAAAAAATGGCAGAGTGATGCTTGGACCTGGACTGTGAGTTTGTTTTATGTTGGGAGGAGGCTGTGAGTTGTGTTGTGTTGTAAGTGTACTATGAATGCAGCCCGTATGTTGCAAGTGTGTTGTGTGTGTCGTACCTGCTTTGTGAATATGCTGAGTGCTGTGAGTGTGTTAAGTGTTGTGTTGTGCTGTGTTGTGTTGTGTTGTGAGTACTGTGTGCTGGGTTGGGTTGTGTGAAAGTATGCTATGATATACTGTTATGAGTGTGCAACACACACACACACACACACACACACACACACACACACACACTCTCTCTCAGTTTGGCACCGGGTAAAATTTGAAATAGACGCAGTTAATGAAGGAATTTACCAGCATTAAAGCCAACGCGATTAACGAAGCAATTTGCCGCCGTTTCAATAAGTGGTGGGGGCAGTTTCTACAAGTTGTGAGGAGCCGCAAAACTTTCCCTGCTGAGTCCATCTCTCTTAACCCGGGCAAGTTTTCTCATTAAAGTTTGTGCCGCGTGTCAGGCAGCAGTATTGGTGCTTGACCACACTAAATACTGCTCCAGAAAAGATAAGCTTATATTTTCACCCCCTTTCAATATACTGAGTAATATCGTATGGCAACAGGAAGACTAAAAGACATGATTGCAGTTAACGGCCTGAAGAGTTTATTTAGTAGCTTGTTTAGCAGTTTTTACCTCCCTCCCCCTTTCCTTTGAATACACCATGGAAAAACATATGGCGGTGGAAAGAATAAAATATGAAAAGACAAAATCGTTGGTGGGGTTCCTGGATATTGTTTTACTGCAATGGTAACAAAAGATAAAGATAAATGGTAAACTATATATCAAGAGATAAAGATATATAAAGGTTGAGAAAAGATGAAAGATCAATAAAAGATAATATCCTAAAGCATTTACGATGTATTATTTTCATCCCTTCTCTATGCTCCATAAAACAGTTAGGCAGCTGCACAACTGAATAATGACGTTGTAATACTGATGGAACTGAAGTTATAAGAGGTCTTTCGAGTGCTGAATAAAATTGTGCAGTGGCAGCAATAATACTGTTTCTGCAGCATCCTGCAGAGATGCAGTAATGATAAAGCTTGGCCAAACTAAATACTTCTCAGCAAATGACATGCAATTTTTTCGTCCGGCCTCCCTTCAATTGTCTGAATACAATCGTAGGTGGAATCATGAATAGAAACGACATAGCATAATCACAGAGAAGAGTGTAATGGGGACTGTATCAATTGGCTGCAAGAGAATTATACACAAAATATATGGTATTTAAGTCCCTTCAATACACTGTTCACTTATTCATGACATCCACACGAACTTCGTAAACCAGTGAAGAGTTTACTTGATGTCTGTAAGCACTGTGTCTTTAAGACAAATGTAGATAAAGAATAAAGTGATGGTTGTTTAGAAAAAATTATTCCCAGTGTGACGTTATGGTGAATGGACAGACCTGAACTGGCGAGATTGTAATTACCTGGTTGCAGTGAAACAAGAGGTAAACGTGCAAAAGATGTGGAAAGTGGAGAGGCACAAGGAAAGTAACAGATGCTATGAATGCCTTGATAAGAAACTGAGGTCTAAGTGAGGCGGCTGCGTGACTGTATGAAGTAGTTTAGTGCCTTCTCTAACGTGGGTATGATGTGGCATGAAAATTAATAGTCAGTAGTATAAGAAGTGGAGATGGGATTGTTGATGAATGTATGTGGGGTGTGGAGAGTGGATATAACAAGGAACACTGTTATTCATGAAAGATGTAAATCTGTGGACAAAGAGTTGGGAGTGTATTTTTATGGTACTGTACAGACACGTGAAGAGAATAGGTGTGAACAGGGTGATGAAAAGGGTATATATGAGTGAGTTTGAGGATGAGAGGAGGCATGGTGGCCTAGCAGGTGGACAGATATGGTAAATTAGTCTGTGAGAAAGAGGTCCAGGAACTAAACAGGCAAAGAAACCAACAAGCAACTAAGCTGGCTGGATGAATTTTGGGCATAGGAGACTATGACCAGGGTTTGGCACACCTTTAAAACTTAATAGTTGTCTGGTGGAGCCAGGATTCCTGGGACTTGAATGGTGAGTGAATGGAAATGCGACTCATTCAATGGGGTGCTTTCAAAGCTAGTATTCCGGGAGATGTCACCACCACTGGGACAAACACATCCCCGCACTGTTTAAAAAGCATATTTTTCTTTGTTAAATATCTACACTGTTGTGTGAAACTGTGAATCATGATAATGTCATATACCGTAATATAAATAATACAAATAGAACATGTATATATAAAGTAGAGTGAATGGTTTATATTTATAATGAAATTAAAATATCATTGATGGCATGTGACAGCAACCCGTCAATTCAGCGGTCCTACATTATTTAATTGCTGCTACATTTACTGGAAGTTAAGCTCTTAACCCCTAAAACGCGGATTGTCGCGTTTGCGACGCTCGGCCATAAGGGCAGGACGGCGGGTCGTCGCGTTTGCGATTTTAGTAAATTTTGAATAACCGCGGGCAAGCAGGCTCCAGCTGGTATTGTCTATCAGTACCACCACCCTCTAGCTACAACTAGCATACTTTACCTTTGTACTACTGACCTCAGTTGTTGCCAAATATCGCGTTTCCCCCCCGTACCCCCCCCCACCACGGCCCGGCCAGCCTGGCTGTGATACACGGCAGCGCTCTGAGCGCTCAGAACTGTAAATCTGCGATCTCCTCTCACAAGCAGTTTATGCTACTAGGAAACGCTTGTTTCCCCAGTTGTAACACTAGCTTCTGCCTCTGTTTAGCGTCAGTTTACTGCAGGCTTTCAAAGTGAGATTATAGCGAGTTCTAGCTCTTCCCAGTCAGTGCAAGCGGCCGACAGGAACGAGAATAAAGTGGCGGACGTAAGGCAGAATAAAAAGCGTGCCGTGGTGATCTTTTGGGAAGTAATATGATTGAAAATAATGTAGTATACATGTTTTTAGCTGTGAAAATGGAAATGTTTGTTGAGTGACGGGAAAACCGCCGCCACAGTGCATGTCGGCCGTACGCTCCGTTGATTTTAGCCTTATTTTCAGTGCTTATTGTACAAATACGGATTCCTAACTACCTTTACGTTGTAGTATAAAGTTTACTGTGACAGAATGAGGCTGTGGTAGAGGGGAAACCGGGTTGCTGGAGGTGTGAAAGTGAAAATTTGGTTACCCAACTTTGCAAGTCTCCACAAGTCCTTGGGTAGTCCACGAAGGCTCAACACCTGTCTCTGGAGAAAGCTAAATGTAAGTACTATCTGCCATACCAAGTATAATGTTCTAGGGTTAATCTTTGATTTTTGGCGAATATTTTCCTACAGGTACTCAGACCGCGATACAACCCCGCCACTCGGGGGGGATCGACTGTAAACACCCGCGTTTTAGGGGTTAATACATAGTTTGTTCGGACTGTAAATTACGCCTAGTGGGTATCCTGACTCATTCAGTCTCTATGTGGGCAGAAATTTAATGCTGAGTAAATACTGGGACTCTAACATTTTGCTCACTCCCTTCACCCACACACACCACAAGACCTGTGTTGCCACGGTTTGAGAAGGCCGTGGTGTTGCCCCCTCAGACCCTCCAAAGCAATTACAGTACCTTACTTTAACCTAACCAGACTACAAGTAGTCTAAATTGTATTATTTTAAGCATTCCTCCTCTCTTCCTATTTCTTCCCCTATTTCTTCCATCTTTCCAGTCACTTGTTATTGCTTTTCTTTCCTTTTCAGGTGGCTTTACATTGAGTGACAAGCCTAATGGTTTCCTGTAAGCCAAGAAACCATTTACAACACTGGGTGGTAACCATATAACCAAACCATACGTGTTCCCTACGTGTCAACAAGTGGGTTGCTGGAGGGTTAGTGCCCCTCCCCGTAAAACGAATAACTCAAAGTCAAATGGCCACCCCTTACAGGATTATGGCATCTGGCAATAGATAGATAGATAGATTAGTCCTCGTGCATTTGTTTTGAAAACAAATCTCTCGTGAAAAAACTTAAACACTGGACTGTCTTGTGCGCATGCGTGAAGGGAGTGAGCAAAATGTTGAGTCCCAGTATTTACTCAACATTAAATTTCTGCCCACATAGAGACTGAATGAGTTAAGATACCTACTAGGCATAATTTACAGTCTGAACAAACTATGTATTAAGAACCTAACTTGCACTAAATGTAGCAGAAATTAAATAATACAGGACCACTGAAATGGCGGACAGCCATCACATGCCATCAATGATAATTCAATTTCCGTTTATGTGTAGTGCTGCCTACTTCTTCCTTAGCCTTTATCATTCTTTTTCTGTGCCTGCCCTCCTCTCTTCCTATTTCTCCCATCTTTCCTGTCACTTCTTATTGCTTTTCTTTCCATTACAGGTGGCTTTACACTGAGTGACAAGCCAAATGGTTTCCTGTAAGCCAAGAAACCATTTACAAAGCTGGGTGGTAACCATATAACCAAACCATACGTGCTCCCTACGTGTCAGCAAGTGGGTTGGTGGAGGGTTAGTGCCCCCTCCCTGTAAAACAAATAACTCAAGAGTCAATTATCCACCCCTTACAGGATTATGGCATCTGGCGGTGGCTGAATCGGTAGAGAGGCGGCCTGCAGTCCTGATGGACCCAGGTTCGAATCCCGGCTGGGGCAGGGAACAGTTTAAGGATTTGAATTTCATAGAAGCAGACTTTCCTGATCTACCAGATGACCCTCCGACATGTCATACAAGTACCCCCGCTAATACCAATACACCAGTCCTGTATGAGACAGCCCTAGCATGTATTCAATATGGACGGTGGGTGTTAGTGCCGAAGTGGCGACATGCGGAGGTACAGGAGGACTACTGGGCCTTGGGATAGGCTACTGCCCCTGAGATATAGGCCCTGAAGCCTTTGCCCAGAGTCGGACAAAAAAAAAAAAAAAAAAAAAAAAAGTTAAATATAAACAATTCCCGCTACATTATACATACGTGTTCTATTTGTATTATTTATATTACAGTATATGGCATTACCATGATTCACAGTTTCACACAACAGTGTAGATATTTAAGAAAGAAAAATATGCTTTTCAAACAGCGCGGGGACTGTGTTAGTCCCATTGGTGGTGACATCTACCGGAATACCAGGCTTTTCAGAAGCACCCCATTGGGCAAGCTTTGGTTAGTATCTCATTCAATGAAATTTTCCTGGCTCTCTGGACCCCACCTTACCCCACCTTGGGGAAGGAAAGGTGGTCTGGCTGATAATGATGATGACTGGTAATTATCTCAACATTACAATGTATTACTTTTATATTTTACTGATCTTAAATACTGTATATAAAATCTATCTATCTATCTATAGCCTGACACCTTAATCCCACAAAGGGTGGCCGCAGACAAAATGCCTCCAGGTCATTCTGTCACCCACCATTTGACTGCTCACCCCCCTCCTCACTCCCCCCTCCCTCATATACCTCTCAACTCCATCCCTCCACCTCATCCTCGGTCTCTCCCTCCCTCTCCCTTCCTCCACTTCACATACTGTACATACACCCCCTTTGTCAGTCTTTCATATATAATATACTGCAATTAAATTACAACAAATGTTGGGTAAAGTAATTAAGCCTAATTATGATAAACTTTTAAAAGTAGTAGTTCATCTTCTATGGAGGGCAATACTCAGAATATGACTTCATAAACTATACCGATTAGGTTCCCTCTCTACCAATCCTTACCAATCCTGTATCCTACCCTAGAATAACCAATCTTACCTCCCCACCCTAACTTAACCTACCTGAACAAAATCAACTACTGTCACTAAACAATCTGTGTTCAAGAAAGAAATGCAATAAGGAAAGATGGGAGAAACAGGAAGAGAGGAAGGCAGGCACAGCAAAAGAATAATAAGGCTAAGGAAGAAGTAGGTAGCACTACATCAAGTGAGTGGATGATGGTGAGTCACCACCACCTACATTCATCACAAGTTCAACAAATAAAAAAATTCAAAGAACTCCAAAGCAGCAGGACCAGACTAGGTCACAAACATTCATTACAAAGGCCACACCCCACAGCCATAAAAATCCTACCTTAAATCCCAGCTTCTTCCTGGGCACCTAACCAACTCCCACATATATGGGAGAAAGCAGTCATCAACAAATACTCAAACTAAGCAACCATCCAACTGTCTGTCATCATACTGGCCAGTATATCAGCTATGCACACCACCAAAGCTATGGAAAGACAAACCCTTAAAATCATCACCCTCACATTCCTCATCTAACTCCCAAACTGGAGTTTGACCAACATAATCAACCGCTGCACATCTTACTAATCTGATTCAACTATCTTCGATGGTTTCAACATGAAACAGCCCCTATTAAGAACTAGAACTACAGTATATTAGCAGCAATTAATAAACAAAGCTTTTACCAAAGTATGAAGACATATCCCGATAAATAAAATTTTTAACACACATGGACGATAATGTCAAGAAATGGCTAGCCAATATCTCAGGTAGAAACCCTCAAGTACTCAGTCGAAACCAACTATCCAAATTCATAATACAGTAATCCCTCCACTACCTGATGTAATAGAGCCAAAGGCATGTCTGGAAAGTGGTCCTGTCCGGATAGTGGGCTCCAGCATCCTGGACTTGTACTTAAAGACCCTAACCCAGCCTAACTTTGAAAGCCACCTAAATAACTCCCTACCAGACATGCACAGCACCTATTTAAACCTATTTAAGAACCTATTCAAAATGGACATAAAGCATGAAATAAATGAAAAGGAACCAGAGAATGAGGAATTAGAAGTGGTAACGGAAAATATTTAGCAGTGTACAGGGTACTTACAGCACGTCTGTGGCCGCCTTCACTAAGGCTTTGGCAGTGGTGAAAAACTCTTGAAGCATGTACAGTAATCCAGTGTTGTGCTGCACTTACAGTAATTCTTTGCACTGTGAGTTATAAGTGTTTAACACTGCACATTCTGCTCTTAATTGCACCATGCCAGTTTGCACTCCACAGTTAATCCTTTGCACTCTAAATTCTAATTTCTTAATACTGCACAACACTGTAAATTCCTGTGTGGTCTAGTGGTGAAGTATTGCAGTTTATTCACAAAAACGAGCATGTGCGGCATCCATTGCGATAAGCATCTACTCACAATGACAGGTAGGCGGTAACTGGTGGTGAGGGGGGAGCAGGGTTGCCAGATCGGAACTCGGCCACTTTACCAAACTGTTCAATTTTCATTGCCAAATTTAACTCTTCATTGCCAAATTCGTAAAGCAAGCATATATTCTTCACTAATTATATATACAAGTGGAATATTAATCACTCTCCTTATAATTAACATGTTTATTTTCACACTATGTAGGCTAGCAGATTAATCAGAAAGAGCAGACAATCCACCATCTCCATCCTGTGTATCCTCATACATGTGAAAAATCCGTTTGGTAATGCATTATTCCGATTCATTACCAAATGATTTTTTCAAAACCAAATTGGCCCACATTTGATAGTGAAAAATACCAAATGGCAACCCTGAGGGGGGAGGAAGGAAGGGGTGAAGGGGCCGAGTGTGAACACAGCTGGCCTGTTCGGCGCCGCACGGCAATTTCAAATTACGGGTGGGAAAAAATTAGGATCTTGAGGGGATTTTTTTCTCTTTTTTTGGCCATTTTTGAGTTCTGAAGGTCCAGGCCCACAACGTCCGGGAAGTGGGGAGTCCAGATAGTGGGCGTCCAGATAGTATAGGGATTACTGTACTCCCCAACAATGTCCCACGGGGCAAACTATAATAAACCTGTCTCACTGGTAGCCTCATTAACCTTAGCTTTGTAATGAAAGGGTTAATGTACGATGATTTTCAGCACTGATATCTCCAAACAACTTGAGTCTATTCTAAAACTAATTCTTGTACAGTAAATTTAACTCAATGAAAGAATTTTGATGTTCTTTCTATAACTGTCCACAGCAAGTTAATGAAAAAATTGTCTACCAAAGTTCCAATGCTACCTATCAAGCTATATTTTCTAGTTTCTTCCAAATTACAGTAGCAGCTGTTTGGGAAAAGTAGTGATATGAAAATCATCCCTAACTTAGCTAGAATGAGAAGTGCCTATACCACCAGACCTCAAATTTGTGAAAAGCCAAACATAAATACAATGAAAATATTGTAAAGAAAAATAAAATGAAAATAAGCATAACTGGACTAAATTAAAATAACATACCGGTATATAATGAATATAACTATATATATATATATATATATATATATATATATATACAGTAGAATTCCGATTTTCGGCATCTATGGGACCAGGCAAGGGCCGAAAAATCAAAATTGCCGAATTATCAAAAACCCTACCCACTCAGTACCTTATATGTTTCGGTGAACACTATGATCACTACTCATATCATTACAAATGTGTTTGGAGAGAGTACTGTATACTGTTTGATACTGTACAATACTTTAATGAATACAGTACTATACATGAATATGAAAAATAAAAGAAATTAGTGAACATACTGTATATTAATGTGATGGTACAGTAGGCCTACAAGTTCACATGCACTTACCTAAACTTATAGTAGGTTCCTTATTTACATATGTACAATAGAAGGGGTTGATTGGAGTCTGCTACTGCTGGAAGAAGTCCCCAGCAGTAGAGGGTCCTGCAACAGGCTCTAAGGACTCTTCTCCCTGTTGCTGCGACAGTAGAGCTTGAGGTTCAGAGACTGCTGTTGGTGATGGAGAGGAGGGAGCAGCAGAAGATGTAGCTTTCTTGGCAGCTTTTTTAAAGAGGTCAAATAAAGTTGTCTGCTTCACAGATGCTGCCCTTTTAGTCTGGAAGTCCCTGAACATGATGTGATACTGCATCACTTCACCACTGTTAAAATGAGATGAGCCCTCAACAAACCGTAACAATTTTCCATAGGCCTCTGCTGCTTCCTTCCAGGTGACCTTATCCTGCTCATCTTCCTCTATTTCATCATCACTTTCAACATCCTGGGCCTCCATGGCCTCATGATTTGTCACACTCATAATTAGTTGCTCATTGGTCAGCACTTGAACAACTGGTGTATCAGTGTCTTGTTCCACCCACTCAGCAATGTCATCATCAGTCAATGAGCTTAGGGTATGGGACTGTGGGGCACCTCGAACAATTTGCACAATATTTTTGTATTCACTTGACCTCTTGTCCCCAAAGCCAACAAACTCCTCTGTGTCACCCTGTTCCTCCTGGAACATTGCACCTGGCCACAGCTTTCTCCAGCATCTTTGCAAAGTTCCTTGCACCACATCTTGCCAGGCTAGGGCAGCCATGAAAAGTCCATCTTTGATGGTGAACTGTTTTTGGAATTCATGCACTGGAAGCGTGGAATTCAACAGCTGTCTAGCAAAAGCAGCACGGTAAGTCTTAATTTTCTGGATGACTCCCTGGACCATTGGCTGAATTAATGATGTCACATTTGGGGGCAGACTCACAACAAAAATGTTCCCAT
>NC_136975.1:45153492-45270992 GCF_032717465.1 Coenobita brevimanus
GTTCTAATTTTCAGTGCTTAGCGGCATGAAATCTAGCTGTAGCTATTACAGAAAATTTTTACAAAATGACAAAAAAGGAATCTAGTGGTATCATGTTGATTTGTACAAAGTTTTTGGAATATTCACGAGAATTTCTACTTCTTTTAAGTGATATTTTAAGAGATTTCTGTACAGTATTTAGCTATAGTCCAACAGGTTTCGAGAGTATACTTAACAGTACTTTGGCCGAGAAATAGTAACTAAACTGAAAGGATCAGTTACTGTCAAAAGTATCAATTTCATGTTGAATTTCGTATGGAAAATTTAGTTAAATGAGAATACTGATTGAAATATAGAGGTATGATAAAAAAAGAAAAGAAAAACAGAATTCCACACTAATGAACATATGCTTAAAACTAATAACAGGAAGATAGGGCTAGTCTTTTAAGTGATATTTTAAGAGATTTCTGTACAGTATTTAGCTACAGTCCAAAATTTTTTGAGAGTATATTTACTGGTACTCTGGTTGAGAAATGGTAACTCTAAACTGAAAGGATCAGTTACTATCAAAAGTGTCAATTTCATGTTGAACTTTGTGGGAAAAATTTAGTTAAATGAGAATCCTGACTGAAATACAGAGGTATGATTAAAAAAAAGAAAGAAGAAAAAAAGAATTACACACTACAGGCCATATGCTTAAAACGTATAATACGAAGATAGGGCTAGTCCTTAATTTGTTATGGTCACTTTGAGAAAACATAATTATTAGCTTTGATCTGCCAGTATACCCTATCACAGAATGCAGTTACAGTACCAATGATGTACAGTAAATCCTCATTACTGTATATCAACCTTTATAAGCATATCAAACCTGCAAACACTCTGGAAAAAGGTTGATTCATTCTGGTGACAAAGATGCCACGGCTTATGAACAGCAAATACAAAGTAGTTTTCTTGTTTTTTTCTCTCCTGTTGTTTACTACTGGCTGAAAATGTGGACAAACTGCAGGACAGCTCCCATTAACAAATGAAAATTTTATGACAGAGATTATCTTTTGCAATTGTAAAGTCATTTATGACACTCATTTCTGCTGGAATAATATTTATGTTACTAAAGATTGTATAAATCATTCATGACACCCAAATTCTGCAATTAACATGTTACTCAAGAGTATGAAGTTAGGTTTGCTGACACTGGTGGTGGCGTCCTACAAAGGTCAATGGGTCGATTCAGACCCAAAACTCATTTATCCCCAAATCATTCAGGTTAGTTAGGTTAAATTAAGGTAGGTTTAGCTGAATTAGGTTAGATTAAGTCAGCATAATCTGTGTTAGATTAGGTCAGATTATATACGTTGAGTTAGTTGGGACAAACGATTATTTAGTGACAGATTGACTTTAAAACCGCATCAGCCAAAATGACATGGCAGGTGGCACTTGCCACAGTTTGCATGCAAAACTGGTGAATTTATTGTTGATATCTTCAAAATTACAAGTTTCCTCTATGTTATAAAGCCATCACATGATAATTACATTATTGTTTATTGAGAGAGAAAAAAAGTAAACTTTATGCATGGAAGCTCTCCTGCATCTTCACCAAAAACATTAAATACCTATCTATACAGTATCGTTTTGCTTCATTCCGTTTATAACAGCTCTAACATCCTTGCATGCGTTGCCCTTGGTCACCTAATGGCAGTTCTCCATGTTGCTTGATCTCTGTCAGCCTCCCTATTCAGTCCCTTTTCCCTGAGGTCACACAAAATAACCTCATCCCAGGTCTTTTTCAGTCTACCTCTCATAACCCTAACCGTAACAATTCTCACTTCCTGCACCCAACTGTCCTCCTTCATCCTCTCTCCACGTCAAGGTACATAATATTAATCTACACAAAACTGAAACAAGTAGGAATATGAATAATTTTGTAATGTATGCACTAGACAAGATTTAGTATAAATCAAACCTGTAATCATTACAGCCCCACCTAAAAAACATTAGTTATATACTGAAGCCAAGAGCTTTATCATTAAAAATTTGGAGCTTCCCTTCTTTGCAATTTATGGTTTACACACATATGTCCAAAAATCCCTTCATTACAATGGCATACTTTCCACTTTCATTTAACACTTGTATGATCATTTTATTTTACTTACTGTTAGATTTTTCACACATAAGGGGTTGGGTAAAGCCTCCATTACTCTTTTCTCTACTATGGTGTTCTCCAAAGAAGGACAATATCATCTGGTAGCAAGCAAGAATGAAAAGTGATGACATCACTGTAATGAAGTTAAATGAAGAAAATGCAGTACTTACCTCACTGACAGGTAACCACAAGCCATTATCACACTCCTCAGCAAGCTCTGGCCACAACCTGAGTGTGTTGTATCTCACTGAAAGAAATAATTGGTGAATTAACATTTACATATGAATATCCAGTGCAAGTACAGTTCAGTTATGTTGATGAACTAACAAGAAAGTGCTAACTGTCAAGATTCCACATATCAAACATCAGGGACTTTACCCCATTCTGTGTTGTGTCCGTATATATACGGACAAACCAAAAGTGTCAAAATTGCCAAGCCCTTATATATACGGACAAATGTATAGTACGCTAAGTTGCCGAGTACATATATATACAGACACAGTTTTCTGCACATTAGTGCATAATTACTTGAGTCAGCCCTAGTTGCTTGACAGAAAATGGGAAGACAGACACTCTTCTTTCTCTCCCACGGGTGGGAGGGGGTAGCGGCCTCCTTCCCTGCACCATCAGTACCTATTCACAGGGGGAGGGGGGGGGGAGTTGAAAATGTCCAGCATTCTAGGTAACTTTGCCGCCCAGACCCTCGGCAATCTAGGCACAGAAGTCAATAAAGGATCCGGCACTCAGAGACAATTCCCCACTTTATTCATACACTCAGGCTCCTATACAGCTGAATAGCAGTATCTGGCATTAGCAGAAATAAATAGTTTCACCAACCATAAAAGGATTAATGGTGCCATACCAGTACCTAGACTGATATTCTGTCTATCTATTGCTAGACCCCTGAATCCTGTAAGGGGTGGCCACAAACAAATCGCCTCCATGTCGCCCTGTCCCCCATCATTTCACTGTCCTCCCCCCAGCTCACACCCCCCTCTCTCATATACCTCTCCACTCCATATTAATAAAATAAATTTCCAGACGAATAAAATAATCTGACAGTAACTGGAATAATATACAAAAGAAAAATATACTGAGACATACTTAAATCACATTATTAAGACTATTCTCACAATTGAAAATTCATAGGCAAAACCACCAATGCTGTCCCTCGACTAAATTTCCCAACATGCTGGGACTGTTCTATATTCATAACTACTGTACTGTACAGTACTTGTATTCATACATATATGATATAGCAGTACCTGTAGACTAAATCAGAGGGAAGAAAAACAAAAAAAACTGTGGACAGTGTCTGTACTTCCTGGTTGTTCAATTACCAATATACTGTATGTACTTTCAAGAATTTTTTGTATCATATAACAACAGACTGGATCCCAGGGATGAGAGTTGAAGTTTTCTGATTATGCAATGCTACCTAAGGGAGAAGACAGGTCATCTACCCTCCAAATGCCCTAGATTACAGCAACCTAGCCTCAGGTTCCTACATCTCAGAGCATTAGGATACTTGGGATTGGGTGTTATACAATTTCTCACAATTTTCTTCACTTTTTGACATTTCAGTCATAAAAAATACAGCTAAATAAGGAACATTAACATCATGTTTCTGGTTGGGGATGGTACTGGTGGCAGCTAACCACATGCTATACCATGTTATAACCACCACATTCTTGAGTTATTCCATATACAGCACTAGACCATACCATGTTATAACCATCACATTCTTGAGTGATTCCATATACAGCACTAGACCATATCATGCTATAACCATCACACTCTTGAGTGATTTCATATATAGCACTAGACCATAAGCAAGGCCTATATCAACAGTTAACATTCAATCCCACATTAACCCTTGTGTGATCTTGGGTCCCAAGGTTAAGCTACAGTAATCCAAGACATATATAGGTGTTCTACCCTAGACATATATGAGTAAGTGACTAGTCTAGCCCATATCACTGGCGCCACCATCAACTGGGGTGAATTTAGATGCTGTTACTTTTTTTTTTTTTTTTTTTAAAGGTTTGAAGCATACTCTAAGTATTCTATGGGGCAATAGCAATCAAACCATAACCGCCAAAAAACTTATTGCATGATAATGTTTTCTGTATCAATTATATATGCATGTCTGAAATCATCTTGAATCGGAGATGAAATTGGACACCCATGGAGAATGCACACTAATAAAAACCAGGAACAGCCCATGCATCCTCCTCCTGTCTTCCTGGACATCCCTCAGGCAAATCTGGACAATTTTAGAGCTTGGGGGGAAAAAAATGGTGAATTCAGATTCTTCTTATATTTTTTCTTTCTACTCGTTTTATTCTCTACGGCAAATATTAAGTACTGTACAGTACCCTACAGGTGGTTGGTCCAGTGAGCTATCATGCCAAAACCACTACTGGTAAATAAAATACAGGTCAGCCTCACTATACATTAGGATTAGGTTCATGAAAAACTCCACTGTATATCAAACACGGGGCTCATAGCAGCTGTATTAGCAAAACTGGCGGTCGTATAATGAAATATGGTGCTTCATTAAGGATTGCAACAATCATATAAGCACAAACGGCAATGGTTTATAAAATTGGGGTGCTAAATTGTTACAATGTGATAATTAAATGAAATTTTGTCCAGAGCTAAGATAAACAGCAAGCAATGGAATGCATGGGGTACTGATGTATCACATTTGGTACTCTGAACTACCTTAAATTTACTGAAACCAAAAATATTATCAGCACGTCTTTATGGTTCACATTTTAAAAAAATGAAATATAGCTACTGATAATCCTTAACTTTAAAATGAATGACCAAGTGTCTTATTAAACACAATAATACTGGCTGAAGTTGAAAGGTGACTTTCATCCTTTCTTATTTTTAGTATGAATCATAGGTAAACAACTGTGAATCATGTGAGCACCTTTCCATAACAGTTGATCATAAAGTGAGGATATCTGAGGATATTCACTACGCAATGCAAGGATAGGTTTTTGTTTGCAATGCATCACAATATGAATAAAAATACAGTATTCAATAACACAATAAGTACTACTGATCACAATTAATCAATATCTGTAAACATATTAGCTATACAAATAATTCAGAACATTCCAAAGGATAATGGCCACAGATCAATTCCAGAATCAATAATTTGGCCCACTGTGGAATTCCTACAGTGAGGTTGGTCATGAAACAACTATGTATTCCATGGACTGGGAGCCACACCAAATGCCCAAACCAGTTAATTACTTCCCAACCGTTGAGAGAGAGAGATAAAAAATCACAAGCAACTGGTTTTGTAACATTTACGGTGTGACACCATTCCCTGTTGTCCAAAGTCCCTTGCTATGGACTAAACTCTTTTGTTCCTTTGATTTCTTCATATCTCAGCAATAGAAAAATAAGAGTAAAAGTAGATGATGTATATTCCACTTTCCACTCAGTTTACGCCGGCGTGCCACAGGGATCAGTTCTGGCACCAACCCTGTTCCTTGTTCATATTAATGATCTCTTATCTGTCACCCACAATCCCATCCATTCATATGCAGATGACTCAACACTTCATAGTTCATTCACACTCAGACATCCATTTACAAAGTCCGATATCTCTAACTCTCAACTCAATACAGCCATCTCTTTAAATCAAGACTTATCCATGATCAGTGAATGGGGACAAAATAACCTTGTCTCATTTAATCCTAGTAAAACTAAATACAGTATATACAATTTACTATCAGACAGGTATTGCCAGAATCGTATATTACCTTCAATGCTACAAATATTACCATTTCCAAAAGTATTGAAATTCTCGGCGTCTCGCTTAACAATGCCCTCAGCTCGACCTCTCATGTTAGATCACTTGCTAAAACCGCCTCAAAGAAACTTGGATTATTGTACAGAGTACGTAACTTCTTCACTGATGAGCAGTTACTTATAATTTATAAGAGTCATGTGTGCTCTCAGCTTGAATACTGCTCACCCTTGTGGAGTGGATGTGGAGATGTTGCATTAAAACAAGTAGACAAAATTCAAAACATAGCTGTTAGAATTATTAATAACCCTGCTATTACTAATAAACTACCTCCCCTACAAGTAAGAAGAAATGTTGCCTCCCTTGCGTTATTTTACAGATATTTCTATAGCAAATGCTCAGACGAAGTTGCATCCATGATGCCACCTCTACATGCCTTCACTCGTGCTACATGGGCAGCTGGCAGTGCTCATGACTGGAATGTCACTGAGCCATACTGCAGAACTTCTGCCTATCAGAATTCTTTCATTCCCCGAACTGCATCTCGCTGGAACTTGTTTCCCCAGAGTTGTTTCCTTCCAAACTTCAACCTACTGCTGTTCAAGTCTAACTGTTACAGATATTTTATGATCAGAGGACACCAGTAATCTGGTGCATGAATTATTTTTTTATTCATTTGTTTTTCCTTTCTCTGTTCTGTTATTTAAAAAAAAAAATAATAATAATAATAATAATAATAATAATGATAACACAGATTACCACCTTTGCTAAAATTATAGACCACTGTACAAGGTACTGCATTCTAGTCCAGCTTACAACTGCTGTGGTGGCTGAGTTATCAGCACTGCTGACTGCAAAACTGCTGACCCATTTATGCCAAGGTCCAAATCCTGGTGTGGGCAACTGGAGTCATTTGACTCAGGTGTCCACCTACCCTTTGTGGTTAGTAGATAAAATGAGTACTTACAGTAGGGTAACATTTGAGGGAGGTAACTGTGGTAACCTGAATGATGCAGTGCTCTTCTATCCCAGAATATTGGCTGAAAAAACCATCACAGGCTCAAAGGCTTAAGTTATGGATATGAACACCATGGCTAAGCACCTCATGCTTTCTGCCCCCACTTTTACCTTTACAAGAGATAATTTCATTCAGACCCCTGAAACCTGAAGCAGCCAAAGAAATAAGTAACATATTGGGTGAAAACTGAGCTTTTGTTGGGGGTCTGTGGCCAAAATACCCTTGTACTCTGATACAATACAGTAATCCAAATTTCCCTAATGAGAAAATCAGCTGGTACAACGCCAAAATGTTGCAGGAAACAAGGCCAGATAGTTTCAATAATCAAGTAAAAGGTAAATATCTTACATTTTTTGAATTCACAGGCATAATGCTGGAACATATTACCATACTGTGGGCCTTCACTTTACCTTCTGCTTTTTATTAAGCATTTTTTGTAATTAAGAGCAGCATAAAATGGAAAAATGGACTGCCTACTTAAATTCCACTGCTGTCTATAAAGCTGACTTTGCAGTTTCCTACAATTTCCTGTAGAGGACTAGACACATTAAAAATATATACAAGTATACTATATTTTTTAAATGTCCCTCACATAACAATGGCTTCCTGTACTGTAGGTGGTGTTATGGAGGGCAACAACAAAGGCTCAATCCCAGTATTAACTACAATGAGCAGTAGCTCAATTGTTACGTACCAGAAGAAGACTGTACAGTATTTGCAAGAAATTCAAAACATTTATGTGTAATTGTCCTGGATCTATCTGTACCAGTGTCACAATACATATCACAAAATTAGATGGAAGTCTAGGAGTATCATCATTTTCTGCCTCAGTCTGGCATTAGCCAGTCCCAGAAGGCTGAAGGGTGTATAATTAAAAAATGTTGATGAATGAAGCAAGTATACCAGAGGTAACTTGAAAATACATGACAAATCAGGATCATGATGTCAAGAACAAGGCAACAGGATTTATAATGGACACAGCAGTTCAATGGGATACTCTGGCAACAACCACTGGAGAAGCATATCTTATGTATGGTAAGTACTATAAGCAAACACATTCTGCCCATGGACTGCTTTCCTAGCCTGAAAAAAACTGTCAAGCATAAGGCATCCTCTGGGTGAAGTGGTTATTACAAAAATACAGATATATATGAATAATATGATATAAAATACCGTATGCCAGGCATCAGGTCCAGCAAACAGTGAGAGCAACAAGAATTATAAGCTACTTCAACAGATTAATAACCATTCAATGGTAACTCATAGGGCACATGCAGTTTTGGAACCATACACAATATGAGAAGAATGAGAAACTGAAAACCCAACTATATTCAAAAACATTGCAAAGTACCCAACTGTGTGAGAATTCTTGAGACAAGGGTGCTTTATGTCCAATTACCACAACAAGATTGAAAAAAAAAACAGATTATTAGCTTAACAATGGAATACAATTAAGTGAGAATCCTAAGAGAAGAGAGCATAATGCCCTACTGGCACAAGTTATGATGACATGTTCATAGCCAATCAACAGGATACAATTTTGCATGAATCCTGAGAGAAATTTAAAATTCTTCACACCCTATTAGTCCAACAGGATTTATGCAGTGTTAGATTCAATCTTTCACTGGAACAGGCCTACAAAAATGCAAGAATCCTGAGAAATGTACCTTATGCCATATTAGCACAAGATTTATATAATGATGGACTAATGACTGAACAAGTATTATGTGACACTCCTGTGAGAAGTTCAATGTACCTCATACTCTATTAGCACAACAGGATTTACACAGTGATAGATTCAAGACCTTTCACAGGGACAAGGCTACAGAAATGCGAGAATCCTGACGTGTACCCAGCACCTTATACCCCATCAGCACAAGATTTATACAATGATGAAATAATGGCTGATGAACAGGATACAATTATGTGAGAATCTTGAGAAAAAAGTGTACCAAATAACCCTATTAGCTCAAAGATTTGCAAGAAGATGGATTAATGCCTGACTAGAAGGATACATTCATTCATTCATTGCCACACGCCATGTATCCCAAACAGGGTGGCCAAGGGCTTAGAGTTAATTGTTTTACAGGGAGGGGCACTAATCCTCCACCAACCCCACTTGACACGTAGGGATGCCAACAGTATTTGGTGTTCCCAGGCGGTCACCCATCTAAGTACTAACCAGACCCAACGTTGCTTAACTTCGCTGATCGGACGGGAAGCAGTGTACTCAATGTGGTATAAAGCTTAGATAAGAGTACCATAACCCTATTAGCACAAGACTTATGTAACAACGGATTGGTGGCTGATCAGTGAGATACAATTGTGTAGGAATAATGAGAGAAGTGAACCTTATACCCAATCAGTGCACCCAGATCAAGGCTGATTGTAGAGGAAGCTATGTTGTGTACACTAATCTTATGAACCTGTATAACACACTCTCTTGTCCCTGCCTCCAAACCCTTAATTTTATGTGAACAGACAGCGCCCCCAAATGCACTGTACAGGCATACACCGATTTAACGATGTAATTGGTTAGGTAAAACCCCATCATTAGGCGGGGTATCGCATATCGCAGTACAGTCCTTCCTCCAATTTTGCGAGAATATGGTCGACAAAAACCCTTGCAAAATCAAAATTCGCAAAATTGAAACAATTAAATATGTGAATTATAGGCAAATTGGTCGACATCACCCCAAGGTAAGCACTTTTTCCCACTCTTTCTCTCGACTCTACCTCTTAATTTTACGATGACAAATGAAACAAACATGAAATGATGTACTGTTCAGTAATATTAATAAGAAAACATCATAGGTAAGAAACATAATAAAAAAATAAAAAAAATGCATTTACACTGATGTGAAGACTGGCGTGGTGTACGGGACTGGTGACGGGGCAAGGCTTGAGTACGGCTACTGTGGCCCAGCAGGGCCTTTGTCATCACTATCACTGTCGACAGATATGATATCTGTCGACAGTGATAGCTTGCTTCATTTGTTCACTGTTCTTTAAAATCATTCTCACGGTCGATTCACCAACACCAAACTCCCGACCAATAGCGTAGTCACCTTATCTGCTTTTTTCCTTTCAATCATTTTCAATTAGGTCTCCAAACTTATTTTCGTTCTTCTTAACCGTTGGCACCATGATAACACTCGAGCAAGGTTAGACTGCAGGGATATTGTGAGGAGCGCCACGAAATTTTGAGGGACAGTGACCTTGGTTGGGAACAGCTGCAAACAAACGTGGCAGGGCGGCAGACCACTGAACTAGGAGGCAAAGTGGACCGAGACTTCACTACTCCGCATGGCAAAGTAGTGCGGGAAGATGACACTCCCACCACTCAACCTTGCAAAGTGTGATCGCTCACAAAGTTCATAAATGTTAAAAAATATATGACTTTTGAAACTACCTCACAAAATTGGTGAACCGCAAAGTTAAAATTCGCAAAGTTGAAGGATGTACTGTCCTGTACTTTTAACATGTAATGAGGAGCATTTACCAGCCTTGGGTTTCCCCCCAGACCAAGCCCAAACCCCAATCAAATGAGCCTCAAAACAAGTTTAAAGCCAATCTAAACGGCCTAACAGCTGTCAAGAATGCTAACTGAAGCCTAACACCTGTAAATAACTCACAAAAACCAACAAAAAAAATCTGGAAATCATCAAATATGTCTGGAAAAAATCAAGCTTAGTAAACTACCCCAAAATGACAATGTTCACCCCACCTATGGCTAAAACACATTAAGTCTAAAAACAGTTTATAAATCAACCTAAACACAATTGTCTTAAAAAAAAAAAAAAAAAAAAAAAAAAAAAAATCATTGAAACGGGGTTTGGCCATCGTTAGGTGGGGTATGGTGGTACTGTATTTCTACCCCCATCGTTAAGTCAGGGTATCCCATTTAGGGGTATATCAAGGTATTACTGTATTCATACCGGTTTGTGTTATGGTGCTTCGTACGTAATTTTAAGCCGAGAATGGGGATGAGATCCGAATGAATACTGGATTTGTATGCATCGGTGACCATATCAAACTCCATATGAACTCCTTGTTATGTAATGGAACAAACGGGTAGTCAACAATTTATAGAGTCGTAGGGCTTCCCTACTGGATGCTAGGTTAGGTTAGGTTTGGTTCAGTTAGGTTAAGTTAGATTATTAGGTACAGTTAAGCCAGGTTAGGTTACATTTTAGTTGAAAACTTCGGGCCTCTTCCACCATTAAACTTAACAAATCAAATGGGCTGACAGCAGAAAATAGATAAAATCAATAGGAAACAAATTTCGCATGAAACGTTTATTTGTAACCCCAGAAATAATAAGAAAAATATAAGACTATCAGCAAGAAGAACTGATCTGGTAAGCTGCTTCTACTGCCTCAAATAATGCATCTGTTTACCCATCTCTTCCCATGATGCCAATGTTCATACCAAAATATGCCCAAGCAGTGTCACATCACGGTGTATCAGAGGTGCCTTAAAGACTCCAACAACGTCTGCTTTTGACCCATTAGTGCCCATTAAATGCACGATCCAATCATCCAAGCCACATTCCCTAACTACCCCCTGATTTACCTGGGGGAACAGGGCGCCTGAACTAACAACAAATTTTATTTTATTTTTTTTTTTCCAGAACTGCAGAAATAAGTTTGGGTTAGGGGGGCCCATTGGGCCTTCACTCCAGGGGCAATGACCCAAGCATAACTTCATATTCCGACACTAAAATTTAATCTTATGCAATAAGACAAAACTAATGTAAATCACAAATTGTGAATTACATTAGTTACAGAAGTAGCACGCGTAACCTTACGCAATCCACACGGGTAGATTCCGAGTGACGAAAAGGTGCAAACTGACTTTTTGTTTTCGATCGGAAACAATTAAAATCACATGCTTATATCGCAAATCGTAGGGTATATCACTTACTGGGATAGCACGCACATCCTTCAGCGAAGAAAGCAGCCCTTAAACACCAAGATTTCATTGCAACTAATGGATTTTAAATAGCGTCTCCAGGCTGGACTTTAAATGGCGCCAGGTGTCCTCTGGGAACATCGCCTTTGCTGTGTGCCAGACTTATATAAAAAAAAAAAACTTGTTTTCCGCTTGTAAGGTTTATTCGCTAAAAAGACGTAAATTAAAAGGAGACGATTATATAATAACGATCAAACATATTTTTGGAGCCAAACAAGGAGAGAAAAAAAGACAATTTTAATTTAACTGGCCCCAACACGAGTTGTTTGGCATCGCTGCCCAAGAGAGTGCCGTCCCATTTTCTCCGCACATTTTTGTTTACATTCTGTGGTACTCTCTCTCTCTCTCTCTCTCTATATATATATATGTTGGTGAAGAATATTCCTCGAGACTAATTCTACAGAAAATTTTTATTAATAGCAGGTAAATGATTTTCAATTCCAAAACAATGATACTCAGGTGTTTTCAAGTACTTTTTCTCCTTTAATATACCGCAAATCTGTTATGCCCTGTAATTTCAGAAAACGTTTCTTAAAGGTTATTTTCAACATTCTAACGTAGAAAAAATATCCGCAGTTCCTTATACCTCGCTTTAAAGCAATGTAGTCAGACAGAAGGGTTGTCTCATAATCAGTAAGTTATATCTATCAGGTGAGAAGAAACCGACTTCAGTAAATATGATCTCAAGTATAGTTCATTGATCTTAACTATACTCGTTTCATCTTATCTTGGCCCAGATTTTCGTCTTTTTGCAGCTTATTTCCCATCCCTAAGCAGATCCTGCCGTGGTTGTACATCCGAAGACCTATAGGCTACATGGGTCTTTGTACACATCCTTTCCATAGCACTTCCTCGTGACCAGCATCATATGGTAGTGCTGATCTATTGTTAGGCTATGTCTCAGCACTCAAGATGAATGGATGATAATTTTAGGCAAAGTTAGAATAAAACAAGTATATGAGGAGATTATTTCCAGAAGTTCAATGAGAAAAAGAAAAATACTGCACTCAACATCCTTTCTATGGAACTTTCTCCTGTCTAGCACTATATCTTATTCTCTTGTCACGGCTGAACATTCAAGATAGAGAGATGGCAACTTTACGCCGAGCTAAAGTGAACTGTGCATAGCTTAGTTTTTCGATACTAAGAAAATACGCGAAAAAAAAAAAAAAAAGCTCATTTCTGCCCAAGGATGTACTTTCCATTGTATTTTTGCTATATATACCCTTTTTACACTAACTTGGCCTAAATCTGCCATTCCTCCATACTGAATGTTGATTAATAACAGCAGATTAACTCAAGAATACGATGCTAGTCACGATGAAGTGCTACGGAATAGATGAAGAGCTATTTGCCTGGTTTCATGACTTTCACTGAACCTAGTTACGAGAAAGGAATGAGTCTCCTTGATTACTAGTTCAATCTCCTCTCCATTCTGACAACACCTGCCCATTAACTGAGCTGAAAAGGGTTAGGGATCTTGTCAGGTGAGAGAGAGAGAGAGAGAGAGAGAGAGAGAGAGAGAGAGAGAGAGATCTTGATTTAGACTGTATCCATGCCTTGCTGTACGAAAAGGCTATCCCAGTCTAATAATAATAATAATAATAGTAGTAGCAGTAGTTGTAGCAGCAGTAGTAGTATAACAATAATAGTAGCAGCAACAACAACAACACATCATCATCATCAAAATAGTAGTAGTAGTAATTTAATGTAACGAAGAAGGAGCCACAGTCTACTCTAGAGGCCCGCAAGATTGTTCCCTCCAAGAAAAAATGAAAACAACAGACAGCCTAATTCACTACACTAACTACACAATATTAGATCTACTTCGATGGTGAGGGTGTGCTTTCACGTGGTGGCACTGAAATAGCAAAGGTAACTCCACTGACCGGTTATACACTTTTCAGTTCCTTCTCTATCGCCCGAAAGGAGGACGGTGGACTGCAGACGAGGGACAATTTCAATCCTTAATAGAGAATTAGGCTGTTTAATGAAGGTAATTATCTGTCTTCTTTAGTCTGAGTCTCTCTCCAAGGCTGAAAAACAGTCTGGTGGTGGCAGCTGTAGATAATAATAGTAGCGGTGGTATAGTAGCTGTAATTGCAGTAGTAATAGTACGTGGTGGGGGTGGGTTGATACTGGTTAGTAGTGGTAGTCGCAGCAGCAGTAATAGTAGTAGCAGTTCTAGTAGTAGTAGCAGTAGTAGTAATGATGATGGTGGTGATGGTGGTGGTGGTGGTGGTAGTAGTAGCAGTAGTAGTAGTAGTTGTTGTAGTTGTAGCAATAGTAGTAATGGTAATCCTAGGCTCATCTGAACGTGAAAGCTGAAGCGATCCTCCTCCTGCAGCTCACCATCATCCTGTCAGGGGATAGGTAGTTACATCAGAGCCACGCATGGGGGCATCCCTATTCAGTGCCATAATAAAATATAAAAATAAGTCTTCGAAGAGGCGTGGTTAATTCTTTAACTGAAAGTGAACGTTGAGCTCCTCTCTCGACTCATGCCTTCTAACTCCACTCCGCCACTGGTTCCCCCTCTTGTGCCTCCTGTCATCCTCTCCCTCTCACCCTTTCCCTGTCCCTCTCCCTCTCACCCGTTCCCTGTTCCTCTCCCTCTCACCCGTTCCCTGTTCCTCTCCCTCTCACCCTTTCCCTGTTCCTCTCCCTCTCACCCTTTCCCTGTTCCTCTCCCTATCCTCTCCCTCTCACCCTTTCCCTATTCCTCTCCTTATCCTCCCTCTCTCACCCTTTCCCTATTTTTATCCTCTCCATCTCACTCAGTCTTTCAACAATCAGCATGGAGGGAAAAAATGCTCACAAATCGTCAGGAAAAAAAAAAAAAAAAAAAAAAAAAAAAAAAAACAAGAGGAAAATAAAATAAGGTTGACAAAGATGAGTGAGATGGTCAAGGAGAAGGATGGGGGTCTCTTTTATCTATCTATCTATGGCCAGAACCCTTAATCCCGTAAGGAGTGGCCACAAATAAATCGCCTCCATGTCGCCCTGTCCCCTGTCCTTACGTTGCTCTCGCCTCAACTCACCCCCCCCCTTCTCTCTCATGTACCGTACCTCTCCACTCTATTCCATCTCATCCTCGCTCTCCCCTCCCTCTCCTCCCCCCTCCACCTCACTCACATTCACTCTCCTTTCTCTCCACATGGCCAAACCACTTCAATGTATTTCTAACGCTTTCTGTCTTATCCACATCCACACTACAACGCTCCTTCACTTCCTCAATTGTCAGTCTGTCTATGTTACTCCATATGCTCCTCTCCAATATCTCAATTTCACTGCTCTCACTCTTGACTTGTGTCCTTTCAACAAGGTCCAAGCTTCGCGCCCATACAAGAAAGCTAGCATCACAATACTATCATGCAGCGACTTTTTCACTTCCATGCTTACTTCCCTATTTCTTATCACTGCTTTCAAAGAATCAGCAACCACTCTTCCCCGTTGTGCCCCTTCAAGCCCTTCATTCTCTAAACTTCCATCCTTACTCATCACACTACCCAAGTACTTCAGTGCACTCACATTTTCCATTTCCTCATCATCTAACCTCACTGTACATTCACTGACTTCATTGCTCTCTAAGACCGCAGTTTTACTCCCTACATTCACTTTACATCCTTCTCTAACACACCCTCTCCCAAGTTCATTCACCAAGTTTTGCAGTTCCATGTGGCGAGCCTATCACCCAACAGCCTGGGATACAAGGCCACTGCTGCATCATCCAGGCTACCTCATGACCTTCCCTGCGTGATACCCTACGTACTCATTTTCCTACCAACCTACAAAGAGTGGATGGACACCTGAGTCGAGGTGGATGGATCTAGCCTACATACCCTTTAGTGTGAATAGATCCTGCCTACATACCCTTTAGTGTGAATAGTTCTAGCCTATATACCCTTTAGTGTGAATAGTTCTAGCCTATATACCCTTTAGTGTGAATAGTTCTAGCCTATATACCCTTCAGTGTGAGATGAATAGATCTAGCCTACATACCCTTTACTGTGAATAGATCTAGCCTACATACCCTTTAGTGTGAGATGAATAGATCTTGCCTACATACCCTGTAGTGTGAATAGATCTAGCCTACATACCCATTAGTGTGAATAGATCTAGCCTACATACCCTTTAGTGTGAGATGAATAGATCTTGCCTACATACCCTGTAGTGTGAATAGATCTAGCCTACATACCCATTAGTGTGGGATGAATAGATCCTGCCTACATACCCTTCAGTGTGAATAGATCTAGCCTACATACCCTTTAGTGTGAGATGAACAGATCTTGCCTACATACCCTTTAGTGTGAATAGATCTAGCCTACATACCCTTTAGTGTGAACAGATCTGGCCTACATACCCTTTACTGTGAATAGATCTAGCCTACATATCCTTTAGTGTGAACAGATCTGGCCTACATACCCTTTAGTATGACCAGATCTAGCCTACATACCCTTTAGTACCAGGTGGATAGATCTTGCCTACATACCCTTTTGTGTGAGGTGAATAGATCTTGCCTACATACCCTTTAATGTGAACAGATCTTGCCTACATGCCCTACAGTGTTAGCAGATCTAGCCTACATACCCTTCAGTGTGCACTGAAGAGATCTATAGCCATATTCCCCCCCCCCCTTCTCTCTCTCTCTCATGGCATACTGTATATCTTCACAGTTTTGAATATTTTGGTTTTCTTCCCATTTTCTTTCATAAGTTTTGAGAGGTTCGGCTGCCTTCGCATATACTCGGCTCCGCTCGTGTGAATTCGGCTCCATAGAGGTTATATAAGGCCGGGTCGAAGAAGAAACGCATTGGACTTTGATGCATGGTCGTGGAGAGTTTAGACGTGTTTCTCTGGCTCTCCTCTAGCTGCAGGGTTGCCTCACCGGCTTTAGCTTTTTCTTTTTCGCCACTAGGGCGTTTTTCAATAAAGTTAGGTTAGCTAGTACTAATTCTCCTCCCAGCCCTTTAGAGATATAGTAAGTGTCTATATCTGTTTCCTGAGATTGCCTTTGCTTACTCACCTCTGGAGTGTACCCCCCACTGATCGCTCTGGGGTGTGAGTTACACACGGGCGCGTCCTCCCGAGAGTGGTTTGAGAGGGTAATCTCAGACTAGGTGTTTTTTCCCCGGGCAAATTCTCCCTTGGTTGTTTTTCTCTTTCTTCCCACTTCCCCCGTAAGGGGGAAGTGGTAACTATGGCGGACGCCACTGCCTGCCTCCCTCCCTTCAGGGGGAGGTAGTCCTGACCGACCCCCGACTGTCTCACGGACTGACTACCCCCAGACTGAACGGCCCCAGACACGTACCCGCCTTGACATTAATGTACAAAACGCCGAGTTTGTTTTAATTCATGCGGTTGGTTCCACTCCCCTGTCCAGCCTCAATCCCTTCATTATCAAGAAGGTGATTGATGGATGTGCAGGAGAAGGTGGAACAGGTAAAAACTTGCTAGCGGAGATCTCCTAGTAAAGACTGCAAATTCGTCCCAGGTTAAGGATTTGATGAAGATGAGCAAATTCCATTGCTATGATGTTGTGCCAACGATCCCTCACTCCATGAATTCCTGCAAGGGAGTCATCACTTGCAGGGACCTCATGGCCATGGAAGAGGACGACATCGTACATGAACTTGCTCATGAAGATGTAATTGAAGCCCGTTTCATCACGAGATTTTCCGAGGGCAGGAGGACGAAAACGGCAACGGTTATATTGACTTTCTGTAAAGTGACTCTCCCAACCCATATCAAAGTGGGGTATGAAATTGTTAACGTAAGGACATACATCCCTAACCCACTTCGTTGTTTACGATGTCAGTTATATGGACACCATGAAAAGTCTTGTCGGGCTTCTCAATCAGTCTGTGGCAAGTGCGCAACACAAGGACATGATGCTGACCATTGCACATCAGAGGGTGTCAGCTGCTTTCACTGCAAGGGTGCTCACTTCACTTCCTCTAGGGATTGTCCCAAGTGGAAGGAGGAGAAAGAGGTCTGTGCGGTGAAGGCGACTGAGGGCATCTCTTTCTACGAAGCAAGGAAAAAGGTGAAGGATTTGCATGCAACTCCCACACCGAATAGGTCCTATGCTTCGGCAGTGATGTCCCGCCCTGTGATGTGCACTGTGGAGACGCAGACTGATCTCGTGCTTGTTAATCAAGTCACTCACTCTACCTCCACCTCCACCTCTAAACCTGCTGTACGATCCAACTCTCTAACTGACCTCCCTAAAGCTTCATCATACTCACAGGCCGCTGCTGCTTCTCAGTCAGTCAAGCCTAAATCGAAGCCTGACAAGACTGTAAAACATAACTTCACCACCCTTTCAAAGCCACGTCCTCATGTCCTCCCTGCTCCTAGCCCAGCGAGGGAGAGGAAGAATAGCTCTTCCTCGGTGGAATCTGGGAGCCTTGTTATTGACCAAAATATGGAGGTTTCCGTCAGCAAGCACCGGGAAAGGTCCCCCGGTAGCCACTCGCCTGGTCGCGAGGGCATAAAAAACTAAACACACTGGCCCCCAGTAAATCTTAAACCGCCGCATTCACTATACTACAGTGGAATTGTAGAAGTATTGGGAATAAGTTACACAATATAGCAATCTTGCTTTCTATACACAGGCCAGACGTTGTTTGTTTACAGGAGACGCGCCTGGAGGATCACCCTGATCCTCCACAGTTCAAACTACCACTCGTATAGAAGATATGAAGGTCACGGAGTAGCCATATACACACATAAATCACACCCACAAACGGAAGTGATTCTAAATTCTACTCTGGAAGCTGTCGCGTGCAGAGTAAAATTTAATAACACGTATCTGTCTATTTGCTCTCTGTACTGTCCTCCACATGGCCCCATTGATAGTGATGCTTTAAATTCACTGGTTGAACATCTCCCTGGGAATAAGTTAGTGTTAGGCGATTTTAACGCCCATCACTATCAATGGGGTAGCTTGAGGATCGATGGTCGTGGGGAGCAAGTAGCCGACCTAATACTACAGTCCAGCCTCTGTCTTCTGAACGATGGTAGAGCGACTCGTGTAGATGATCGTACTGGTAACTTTTCGGCCATTGACTTATCTTTGGCCTCCCTGGTATACATCAAGATCTCTCATGGGACCCTTACGACGACTCCTTGGGAAGTGATCATTTACCCATCTGTCTTTCTTATACACGCGACATCATTTCGGACCCTCCACCTCCAAAATTTAACTATAAGAAAGCAGATTGGGGATCCTTCTCAAGGATCGCCAATTTAGATATATCTGGGGAGACCATAGATGTTAAGGTCGAAAATATAACTACTTCCATATTACATGCAGCTGAGGCTGCTATTCCCAAGACTTCTACAGTTCATGCGAAGCATAGAGCACATTGGTGGACGCCGGATTGCCGACAAGCATTAAGAAAACGCAATAGGAGATACAGGATTTTTGATAGTCAGCCCACAGGCACGGGCTGAGGCAAGGAGAATAATAAGAAGGGCCAAACGTGACTCCTGGCGGTCCTTTGTGTCCACGGTGACTCGTACAACACCATTACGTAAAGTCTGGTCCACCATAAGAATATTAAATAATAAAGGCCCATATTTCCCAGTCACCACCCTTCAGGTGAATAATAACATCTATGACGAGCCCGTGGACGTTGCTAACATCCTCGCCAGGAGTTTTTCTCATGTAAGTAGCTCAGCCAATTATGACCCGCGTTTCCAACATCATAAACGCACGGCTGAGCTACAGATATTAGACTTTGCCACAGAAGACGTAAACTCCCCGTACAACCAAGAGTTTACGCTAGATGAACTGCTCCTTGCCCTTAAATCCTGTAAAGACACCAGCCCTGGACCAGACACCATCACGTACGGTATGATCCAGCATCTTAATCAGGACAACCTGATTAAGATGTTAGCATTGTACAATGAGATTTGGGCGTCTCGAACGTTCCCAAACTCATGGCACTTTGCGCACGTCATACCGATACCCAAAGAGGCTGGTCGTCTTATGAATCCCACTTCATTTCGTCCTATTGTGTTGACTTCTTGTCTATGTAAGGTCATGGAACGAATGGTTAACAATAGGCTTCTTTTTGTTTTAGAGTCGAAGAATTTGTTAAATGATCAACAATGTGGCTTCCGTAAATACAGAAGTTCACTAGATCATTTAATGAATTTGGAGCATTGTATTACAGAGGCATTTGCCAATAAAGAATTCATGATAGGGGTGTTCTTGGACATCCATAAAGCCTATGACATGACATGGCGACACGGTATACTAATGAAGCTCTATGCTTATGGTTTAAGAGGAAATTTGCCTGTTTTTATTTCAAATTTCTTAAGGGACAGAACTTTCTCTGTCAAATTGCCCCGTAACGTAACATCGGATATATTTATCCAGGAAAACGGGGGTGCCGCAGGGAAGTGTGCTTAGTCCTACTTTATTTAGTATTATGATCAATGATATTCTGTCATCAGCTCCCATCCCGAGGAATCTTAAATACTCACTCTACGCTGACGATTGTGCAATATGGCACTCTTCCCGTAATGCACAATTTTCGGCTGGGCGGATTCAAGCAGCCCTTGACTCCGTCCACCAATGGGCCTTGCAGTGGGGATTTAAGTTTTCCGTACGTAAGTGTGCCGCTATAGTTTTCACTAATCGTAACGTACCTAATTTGTGCTTAACTTTGGATAATCAGGCGGTACCTTTTCAAAATTCTGTAAAATTTTTAGGAATACATTTTGATCGTAGAATGAATTTTAAACTTCACGTTAATACTTTGCTTGCTCGTTGTGATAAACCGTTAAATGTCCTCAAGTACCTAGCGGGTACTACCTGGGGTGCCGACAGAAAATCTTTATTAATGGTGTATAAGTCCCTTATTCGATCGAAGCTAGACTATGGCGCACAGGTGTATGGCTCGGCATCCGATGCCACTCTGAAAGGATTGGATGTGTTACAGAATAAATGTTTGCGAATGTGTCTTGGAGCTGTCCGGTGTACCCGTGTAGCTCGTATGGAAGTGGAGGCGAATGTGCCTCCCCTCCGTATTCGCCGTGACCACCTGGCGTTGTCCTACGGCATAAGGACATTAAGAAAAAGTAATATCGGCAATGTGGCCTGTACCCCCCTGCGTCAATACCACCACCTTCTGCGGGGGGTGCGTCGGCCACTTGCCACTCGCCTCCACTTACTGACTCAGGAGCTTGATGTGGACCCCAGTGACTGTGACAAGTTGGTGCTTAAAAATATAGCGCCTTGGGAGCCACCCGGCTTTACAGTCGATGTTACATGGCTCCCAGCACCAAAGGCCAAGGCGCCGGAGGCGGAGGTCCACCACTTGTTTCGTAACATCATTGTTCGTCACTTGGGGTCCCATCAATTGTACACCGACGGCTCCAAGTCGAGTGAATGTGTGGGTGCAAGTGTGTGGTCGACTGAATGTGCCCTCAGGTATCGGTTGCCGACTCATACATCTGTGTTTACTTCAGAACTTTTTGCTATTGACAAAGCCATAGACTATGCTCTCAATTCTAGACACGACTCAATTGTCATATTTTCAGATTCAAAATCAGCCCTTCAGGCAATTGCATCTTGCACTACGGACTCTCACGAGATCCAGGGCCGCATCGTTAATAAGTTGCATTCATGCAACAAGTCATTCACGCTGATCTGGGTGCCTGGTCATTGTCGTATCTACGGCAATGAGCAGGCTGACTTACTTGCAAAGTCGGCTGTAGAGCTCGAGGAGACTTGGGACGTTCCTCGTGATCTGCGGTCGAGTCTCTCTCGGAAAGAAATCAATAAATCTTCTGTGGCAAGGTCAGTGGACCAGACTAAATATTCCAACTTGTAAGCCGTACCTGGGCGACTGGGACACTGCCAACCGTCCCAGTCGCTTAGAAGAAAAAGTGTTGGCACGGCTACGGCTTAATGCCACCATTGTAACCCACATAAAACCATATATGGAAAGACGCTTCCCACCGCACTGTGACATCTGTAATGCGGTGTTATCTATCAGTCATATCATCCTGCGCTGTCGGCGATTTATTCGTGAACGTGCTTCACTTATACATTACTGCGGCGCAGTAGACGTCCCCTTCACCCTTTCCACCATCCTGGGTGATGGGGACATTGTTATGACTGATAAATTGATGGCTTTCTTGAGAGAGACCGGACTGATCAGAGTGATGTGACTTTTTTACTGCGTGGTTATGGTTTTTATGAACAGTAAATATGTATATATTGTAATATTAATTAGGGTTGACAGTTGACATATTTTAAATAGTTCCTCCTCCCACCGATCTATTTCTAATATAGATGTCCCCTACATTAAGCCAAGTTCCTCGCCTGACAGTCACCAGCTGATGAGTGCAAGTGTGCAATATAGGAAGGTATTGGGCACTTGTAGTCGATGGTGGTCTGCTGGGCGAGGTTCTTCACTTTTTGTACAAATTATGTAAATATATTATATTATCTTGCTTAAGTTGTTCTAATTAGGGACGACAGCTGACGTATATGGAAATGTTCCTGACTCGTCTGGTTCCCTTTCATATATTGATGTCCCCTATATTAGGTTGTGCCTCGACTGACAGTCACCAGGTGATGAGTGCAGGTATGTAATGTAGAAAGGCATTACATATCTGCAGTCGATGGTGTTCTGTTAGTCGAGGTATTTTTACCATTAGTGTAGGTCTAGCTATTTGTCTCTGTAGGATTTAATATAGATTAGCGATTTGTCTGTTAGGTGATTAGTTTTAGGGTCTTTAGATTAGTTTGTCTTTATATTATAAGGTATAAAACATATAAAACCAAGAAAAAATTAAAAAAATAAAAATACAAAAAAATAAATAAGATTAAAAATATTATATATATATGTACGTTTGCATGAAAATGTGTCTGTATGTATGCATGGAAGTGTGTGTGTGTGTGTGTGTGTGTGTGTGTGTGTGTGTGTGTGTGTGTATGTATATATATATGTTTGTATATATATGTATATATATTTAAATGTATATACATATATATATACCCATGGCCTTAATAACCAGGGGCTTCGGCCCCGATGGTTGATAGGCCGGAAAAAAAAAAAAAAAAAAAAAAAAAAAAAAAAAAAACGCATTAGTTTCACTTCAGCTTTCCACATGATAGGTTGTATTTGGGGGTCCTTTAAGTGAGTCGTAAAAATTATATAGCCTAATGTGAATTTGTGTTTTGTTTATTGCTTGATATTAGAAATTCAATTCACACTTAAAAGGAATCGTATCAGTAAAGTATTAGCGTTAAAATAAGAAAAAGGAAATATGTCTAGATCACTGCCCTTGGAATGGAGGCCCAAGGGGTCCCCCCACCCCAAACTTCATTTGTCTGCGGTTCTGCGGGGAAAAACGGTAAAATTTGTCGTTAGTTCAGGCGCCCCGTGTTCCTTGTTAAGTCAGGGGGTAGTCAGGGAATGTGGCTTGGATGATTGGATCGTGCCATTAATGGGCACTAACGGATCAGAAGTGGACATTGTGGGAGTCCTTAAGGCACCTCTGATATCTGATGATGTGACACTGCTTGGACACATTTTGGTGACCAGGTCACCAAACATTGCTATCATGGGATAAGATGTTTTGGAACATCACAGCTGCACACTGATTGTCAACAAGAAGCATCCCCGTTTGCTGGTAGGTGATGAGGGCGGGAGTACTCCTGCCAAGCCCTCTGACACTATAAATTGTCGCCTACCCATTTGTTCGGTTAAAGGTCGGTTCATGGAATTTGATGTGCTCACCGGTGCATACGACTCATGTATTCATTCAGATGTCATCTCCATGCTCGGCCTGAAATTACGTAAGAAGTGCCATAACACTTACGAATACAGTGCATTTGGGAGCGCTGTCTGTTCGCATAAAATCAAGAGCTTGGAAGTAAGAACAGAAGCGTGCATTATGCGGGTTCGTAAGATTAATGTACACAACGCAGCTTCCGCTCCAATCTGCCTTGGCCTAGGTGCGCTGACTGGGTATAAGGTGCACTTCTCTCATAATTCCTGCGCACTTATATCTCACTGATCGGTCACTAATCCACTGTTATGGAAGTTTTGTGCTGGTAGGGTTATGGTACTCTTATCTCTGCTTTTCTACTTAATTTTATTCCATTAAACAGTCATTCGTCCATCTATATGTAAGGCTTTGTGCTGCTGGGGCATGCGGTACGCTTTTTTCTCAGGATTCTCATGTAAGTGTATTCTCTCTTTGAGCCATGAATGCACCATGATGTTAATATTGTGCTAACGGACGTAATGTACACTTCTCTCTTGATTCTCAAACACTTGTATCACGTTGATTGTTCACCCCACTGCTGTGTAAATCTTGACAAATGGGGGTAGGCTATAAGGTACGCTTCTCTAGATTCTCACAATTTTATCCCTCTAATAAGCCATTAATCCATCTTTGTGTAATTCTTTGTGCTAATAGGGCATACGGTACGCTTTTAATGATTCTCGCATTTCTGTACGCTTGTGCCAGTGAAAGGTCTTGAATCTATCACTGTAAATCCTGTAGTGCTAATAGGGTATGCAGCACAAGTACATTAAACTTTTATTGGGATTCTTACACACTCGCATCTCTTTGATCGGCCACTAATATATGCAAATCTTGTGCTAGCTAACAGATTTAAGTGGCACTCTTCTGTCAGGATTATCGCATAATTTTACCCCACTGATCGGCCATTCCATCGCCGTGTACACATCATGCTGTGCAGTTAGGGTTGAGGTTCACTTCTCTCGGGATTCTTACACTTGTATGCTCACTCATCTCTTACACACTGATCAGTCACTCATCTCTTCTTATGTAAATCATATTGTGCAGTAAGAATATAAGGTACACTTCTCTCATGGTTCTCACATCATTTTTATCAAACGATCTGTTACTGGATAATTCTTGTTGTTACTCCATATGCTGGACCTGATATCCTGCATATTTCGTATCAATATTTTTGTCCATGAATCACTTTAGTCTGAGGATGCCTTTTTGTAGTTTGCATGCAATAAACTAAATACAGGCAAAGGCCGATACAAAGGCATTCTCCCCGATCCAGAACCAGAAGGATACATCCCTCCGAAGTCCTCTGCAGATTATCCCACTTTTTTTTTTTTTTTTTTTTAAGAGAATCAAAAGCTGTGAATCAGTTGTTCAGGGTAGCATAAAATGCAGATGGTAACACTAGCTATCTGTAACTGTACTGGATTAATTTGTATCAGTGTTATAAAAGCTGATATAATTTTGGGTATTATATTCTGCCTTAGGATATCTCTCCAAAGTTGATTAAGACCATTTAGCATTAGGCATCGTCAGACTGAAGGGGTAATACTAAGAAATAATGCAATACTCCAGGGATGGATCCAATAATTTTCGGTGGGGAGGTCTGAACCGACCGAAGACTTGACACGACGCATTGCAATGCAGGCATTGGAGAGGAGGTGGAGGTGGGGCAGGTGTGGGTCAATTTTTACACGTTGCCCTCATCCGATTTTTTCATCCAACCTGAGTGTTTCCTGTTGTTTTTGGTGTGATTCGATCGATTTTGACCTTCGTTTCCATCGCAAGTCACTAGTTTTTGCTGAACGCCACTAGCGACTTCCGGTGGAAAGGACCGGTCCAAATCAACAAAAATCACACCAAAAACAACAGAAAACACTCAGGTTGGATGCCTGTTATCAACTGAAACGTATTTTTTTGCGGTTCTTCCCCCTCCCCCCAACAATACTGGGGGACCGGGGTGTTGGGTGGGGGAAAAACGCAAAAGGGAGTGATTTCCTACTGGAACTGTTATCAAAATCAAACGGAAAACACTAAAATCCTTCGGAAGAAAATAATTATAAGCTTCTTAGGGAGTTCGTATTTTCTAACTGGGGGGAAGCGCTTCGCCCCCCAGACCCCCCAACCCTGGCCGTGCTTCCTAACTGGGGGGCTTCGCCCCCCAGACTCCCCATTACATTAACCAAACCTCATCTAACCTAACCTAACCGGATGTAAATAAGAAATAATGCATTTACCTAGTTTACAGTTCCTCCTCTGCATCTGAAGAGTCGTCTGTAGCTGTAACGGCAACTGGTGACGGTCGGCAGTGCAACACTTTCTGATCCTCACGTAAAATGAGACTTTTGCCTTGATTTGGGTACTTTGTTCCTGTTGAAGGTAAAACACCATGCGATCGCACAAAGGCTAGTTTTATTTTTTTGCTGGTAGAACTGTGAAATACCAATGAAGTAATAAACTTTGCAGGCTTCCCAGTCGATGGTTGGAGACGAACTGACTTTCAAATCTTGTGAGCCCTAGCGCGGGACATTTGAAATTCTACTTTGTGATTGGCTGATTCATGTGCCACGCATGCGCTTTATCCACCCACACACACAACACGCACCAACGAACACACAACTGTCCGACCACGGCAGGGAAAATCTCTCTCCCATAGAAAATAATGTGTAATAAATTGCATAACTCATCAACGGTTGATTTAAGACGGAAGTGTCATAGAAGAAAAAATGCTTAGAATTGCGTAAAGTATAAGGTGAGTTAGCCACTTTTGTTGTCAGTGAGTTGGGTGTAAATACGAAAAAATACCACCTGTGATTGTGATTGGCGGAAGTAAATCGCGTTTAACTCGTTTATTATCAATTTGCGAGAGAAATGTCATAGAAGAAAAGATTCTTAGAATGACCAATTCTACTAGAAAATGTTAACGAAAAGTAAAAAATCGGATGAGGGCAACATGTAAAATTTGGCCCAGGTGTGTTACGTGGTGGTATGCTCGTGCTGCCTTTCCCTCCTCCACGCCCACCCATTCCTTCATCACTTTTCGTGTCTTTGCTAAGTTTTTGACATATTTATCACTCCCTTTTCCAGGCCTAGCCATCTTACAATAATGTTTGTAAACTTATCTGCCAAAGAAAACACCTAAATTAGAACTGTAAGGCACAAGAATAAAACGTAAACAAACCCATGTGGCTCAGCCCCACCCTGTCTTGGCAAATGCTTCACAGCAACTTGTTCAGACTACCACAAGCCATGCGAATTTTATTACTCATAGCTAGAGTTGAAAATCATCTCGATTTAACCTTTATTAATCTAGAAGTTTCCTCATATGAATAAATTTTTCTTTTAGCCAGTAGTGAGTCCATGACAGTACTGTACGAGTTAATGTTGGCGCCGAATCGTCCCAATACTGTTTACAAGTTTCACATGACAACGTCACGTCGCTATAGTATTGCCCCTAAAACCCTTTTTACGGTAAGTAGTAGCTGGTGTCTCCAAAAATATGGTGAGGATTTTGGAACTGTTGTTGAAGGAGAGCTTTACATGATGGAAGGCATTAATAAAGAGGTGGTTAATAAAGAGGTGGTAGTAGGTTATGATTGTTGAGTCAGTTAATTTCTTGATATCGGACAAGGAGTCACTTGTAACATGATTTAGAAAAGCTTGGCTTTTCTTTTTTTGTATAAAAGGACATCTCCTCTGCTGACCAAGCATATGTATGAAACGTTTTTTATCATCTGTTAAATATCCAACATGAGGCTTTGGTACAACTTACTATCATATAGCAACCATACTGTTATCTCCTGTAAGTTGCTGATGTAGTATAAGTGGTGACCTTCCTGCCCAGTAACTTATACAGTATGTTTCACAGCATATTTCATGTTATATGACAGGAATGGTGTCAACCGCAGAACATCCTTGACAGTGAACTGCACGGTGGGATACTGCACAACTGCCAGATGTCAAGGAAAGATAATATTCAGGAAATTAGAGGAGGCACAATAATGCTTTTCCATAAGTCATTTGATGTAAGTGACTGCACTGAGCTGGAGAATTTTACAACACATTTTCTCAGAGTCTCAGTTTAAATGGATCAAGAGAGGAGATAGCACAAAAATTCTCACAGGGTGTGTATATCGAAAAGGGAACTCGACAGAAGCAAACGATAGTGCTCTGAATTATATGCCACAGAAAATTGATGATATGCAGTGCAGTGTATTAATCACAAGTGATTTCAGCTTGCCTACCGTTATCTGGGAAACAGCAATAACACCAGTACCAGGAAACTCACCTGAAGAAAAGTTTTTGGACATCCTATCAGATAATTTCTTTATGCAACACATTACAGAAGTCACCTGAGTACAAGGAGACCATCAACCCAGCACTCTTGATCTAATCATCACCAGTGAAGAAAATATGATTGGTCAATTAAACTCATTAGATCCTCTTGGTAGAAGTGATCACTGTGCTCTAAAGTTTAGCTACATCTACCACTTCCCACCTCAAAACGAAACAGAAATTACCAGGTATAACTTCTCCAAAGGAGACTGTAAGATTTAAGAGAAGATGCAAGATATTAACTGGTGAGGACAGTTGCAAGGAAAGGATCTGCAGGAGATAAACACTATAATGGAAAAAGTAATATTGGAAGGAGTGAGAAATTTTGTACCTAAAAGTACGACTGGCCCGTGAGGTGAAGAAAAACAGCTGTGGTTTAATAATTCAACTAAAAGAGCAGCGAAAAACAAATGATGTGCCTGGAAGCGATATCAAGGTAGCCTATGAAAAATAAGATATATACAAACAAGAAGAGAAATGCGTGTTCTAAAGCCCTAAGACGAACCAGGCAAATTTTTGAACTAAAACTGTTCAGAGAAGTTAAATCCAACCTGAAAACCAGGTATGCCAACTTTGACAAAAGAGTAGAAAACTATGTAAGCAAAATAAAGACACCACAAGGAACACTCACTTCAAACAACAAGGAAACAGCGGATGTATTGAATAAATGTTTCAGATCTGTATTTATACAAGAGTATGACGAAGCAGAATTGATAGTAAATGACTTCTTTCATCAACTTTATAGAGACCAGGTATCTGAACTAATTGACTTGCATTCAGCAGACTGTACAAAGGATCTTTCAGACATTTACATTTAGACAGAATGAATCTTGGCATTAAATGAATTTAAAACACCTGGACCTGACAACATACACCCAAAAGTGTTGAAGGAATCAGGAGATGAACTAAGTGAGCCTCTTGCCATCCATTATGAACAGTCAATTCTTCTTTCAACAAAGATGCTGTGAATAATGAATAACTAGCATCATATTCTTGTTTTCTTGCAGTACTGTGAAAAAGAGTGTTGAATAACTGTAGTGAAGCTTGAGGTTGGTCAGCAAGGTGCAAAGATGTGGGTGTCACAGGTGCGTTTGGCAGCTGATGCATACCTAGTTTGCCTACACCATGCCCTTACCACAGAGAAAGAAGAGGTGATGGGTCTGCTGGTCGGACAGTTTAGTGAGGTAATTTTCCAGTTTTGAATGTAGAGTACAGTTCAGTATCCGTCATATACTGTACAGGAAGTTCTTGTTGTACAGTATGTTGCTTTTTTTTTCTATGTTGCTGTTATATTCCTCAGTTGTTGTTGTATCCCTAGGTTAATATGCATGTGAACCCAGTGGAATGCAGGCAGAAGTTGCCCTTCTCTTCCAGCCCACCATCCCTCCTTCAGGAGAAAGAAAGCTGAGGGAAGTATGTCTAACAGGGTAGCTGAGGCATCCAGTTATATCAGTGCCACCACTTGAAGGCATCTCTCCCAAATGCTATATGCCTAATTACAGAATTACTACTACTTAAAAGTTTTGGTGATACCTATAATGCTGATTTCCCGATTCCTTCAATTTACAGTACAGTATTGCATCAGATATTATATTTTTTTGACACATCACTTACATATAACAAAGGCCATTTCTGTTCTAGGTATGGTATACTGTATTTCCTCGGATGTAATGCATGTAGTACTGTACGGTACTCTATATGATACTTGAAATGTGGGGTCAGTTTGCTTTTTACCCTACAGACATGTTTTGTGATTGATAGATAATTAACACTCTCAACACTATATTCTGTACCCTCATAGTATAGCTAGTTACTTTGCTGAATGTGAATCACAGATGACAAAGATAACAACAGGAATCTTGTAAAATAGTAGAATAATAAAACACTGTAATTGTCCTCTTGAGTTTTCAAGTTGGTTAGATGTGTTGAGTAAGTGCATGTCAAAGGAAGAATTCGCTATGTAGAGCATTTAGGCAGCGTTTTGAACAACTGGTAAGTGGAGAGCAGAATGAATGAAAGGGTAGTATGGAAAAAAAAAATGGATGGGGCATTGATAACAGTTATAATAAGGAAGGTGAATGAGATTTTAAGAAAAAGACTACCATAAATAGCTGTGGCACGAGTAATGCATGGGGGACACAAATTAAGATTGAGGGCAGCTAATATACAATGTGGCTTAGGTAATTATTTTACTGAGATTTTGTTTATTTTTTCCTAATGATGTGACAACAGGGGAATGATGTGATGTGTGACATTCACTCGGCAGTAACATTACGCAGGTCAGACAAAAGGAAGGACCGAGTGGAAATATCGCCTGAAATGCTCATTGAGGTATGTCTAGTGCAGGTTTTACAGAATTTGACTTTTTGTATCTAATGTCCCATTAATCAGTAGATGAATGTAAATATAACGCTATGCACAGCTCCTTGTAACAGCCTATAGATTTACTTAGACTAAATGGAAAACCACATAACTAATGCCCAGACTTGCAAGAAGAGCCTTTCCTGCTAGCTTAGTAAGCATAAAAAGTCCCATTTTCCAGAATACAGCAGTACTGATTGATATGTTTGGGTACAGGAATTTGTATTACTTCCAGCATGATTGTTGGGGATAGCTATTTTTTCTCTTTCTGATTGATTAACGTACAGTTAGCCTTATACTTGCGCTGCATCTTTAGCAGTCCAGTGATAAGAAATTTCTTTCGTTCTTTCATTCTTGTGTGGCTAAGCCTTTTTGTTTTGTGGTTTTTGTTTGATCGAGCCTTTAACTCTCATATTAGAAAGTAAATACTGTACTTAGTACGGTACCGTACATTTTAGGTAATAGGACAACTATCATTTTGGAAGCAGTATTGATATGCATGGATCATGCGTACAGTAGAGCAGGGCTATTCAACTGGTGCCCCGTGGGCCAAACCTGCCCTTCAGTAATTTTTGTTTTGCCGTTTGACTGACCCAGAAGAACAAAAAAGAATACATAAACAAGCATAAAACAGAAAGTTTTGCATTTTTCTTTTTATTTGTGTATTTAGCAGAATAGATAATTACAAATAATATATGAATTTCTCATTTATTTGTGTTCAAGTGTTTAGAGGGAAGAAAATAACAGGTAAAGTACAGTAATATGTGGCCCTTTTGTTAGTCCGAGTTTCATAATGCGACCGTACTTCTAGAGTAGGAGAATAGTCCTGCAGTAGAGTAAGGATTTTTATTAGCTCCTAAATATACTGAACTTATTTTCTTTTGAAATCTGTTAGACTGCAGTACTGTATTTCTGCCTCTCTTCATTGGGATGTCACGAACAGTACCATATTAAAATATTTTTGTTTCTGTTTGAGAATCATTTACAGCATACAGTGTAAGGTACCATATCAAAATGTTTCTTCCCTTGCTAGAAAACCACATACAGTAGTACATATTTGTATGCTTGTTGGGAAGTCATTTATGTTTTTGCATTTGTTTGGAAATGAAGTACATTGCAGTATATACAAGTAATATGGTATTAAAATATTTCTTCTCATGTCAGGGACTCATGTATATTCTTTATTTTTTTATTTTTTCCCAGGCACAGCAAAGAGCAGAGCAGATGTCAGCATCAAGTGGTCAGGAGCTTCACATTGTTGGGTGGTATCACTCTCATCCGCACATAACTGTTTGGCCCTCGGATATTGGTACAGTAGTGGTGTATTTGTTCTGTTGTGACAGAAATCCCAAACCCCTCACTCAAGTCAGTTGATGGCCAAGAATAATCAGATTGGATGTTCAACTTAACTAGTAACCAAGGAGATGCATTCTTACCTCATAAATAGGGCACATGGAATTTCATTCAGTCATGAGTTAGTGTGCAAATTGTAGGATTTAGCTCAGTTCTGTCAGATGAGACCAAACACTATAGTTGCATCCGTTAATAATGTCTTGGATCCAGTGAAATAATTAATATGGACCACATTTAGTTGGAGTGCCATAACTCACTGTACCACCAAACCTAAAAAGTGTAAGAGGGCCCTACCTTAGTATACAGCACAAAGACCCACCCATGATCTCCCTGTGTGCATCAGGAAAGTGTACCATGAAGGGAAGGCATTCAGATGTGACAGGGGAAAGATCATTCAGTAGAATATAGTTGTTCAGTGGAAACTGGAAGAAAATACGTAAATTTTACTTATGCTGAGTTAATGTTATTGTTGCTGAATAAAATTGCCTAATAAAGCTGGAATAATATACAGTACTAAAGCCTTGCTGATCCTGAGATAGTTATGTTTTTGTTGCTGAATAAAGTTGTCTAATGAAAACTGGAATGATATACCTGTTCTAGAGTTTTCCTGATGATTAATGAGTTAAATTTTATTTCAGACCTTCAGACTCAAGCAGGGTACCAGCAGATGGACAGTCGCTTTATTGGCCTGATATTCTCTGTGTACAATGAGGATAAAAAGACCAAGGTTTGTTATTATAGCCCACTAACTAAAGATCCCTAGCACCTTTCGGCTCAGTTGACAATCAGGTGTACAGTACTCGGATTGAGGGGTTGTTATTGCAAGTAACCAGGGAGACCCCTATCTTCCTACATCATAACTATGGCTCACTGAATTTCACATCACTTCGTATTCAAGTTGTGGGAGCGGTTCTGTTCTGTCAGGTGTAGACAAACTAACTTTAGTGGTGGCAGTCCACTGTAAGGCCTAATTATGTTGCCTCTGACATTCGTAATTGCTGTTAATTCCACAGTAAACTGGAGAGGGATTGCCCATCACAGTTTCATTGTTACCTGGTGCCAGTTCTCCCAATTTATAGACCAGAGTCTATGAGAAATACTGTGAGAGTTTGGAACACAGAAAACAGTACTGTAACTACCAATCCCATATCCACTCCCTTCAGGATGTTGGGACTCTTCTAGGAGCTGCCTAGCATGGGCCAACCAGCCTACTGCAGTTAACCTCTCTTCTTATGTTATGTTCTTATGACTTGCTTACTCCATTGATGACATTACAAGTATATTATTAGTTTATTCTTGTTACCTTCTAAAAATTTTTACCAGTGTTCAGTTTAGAGAGCTCATGTTGTGGAGATAATGGGAGCTGTATGAAGCCTTCCGTTCATAATGCCTCTCACAAGCCCAGTAAAGATGCCTGATGGTAGCAAAAATAAATATATAAATTGATGTCATTGTCAGGAATAACAACACTTAATTCTACTGCATAGGGAACACTGTGTACAGACATTCCACTCGAGAACAGTGTTTTGTTCAGACCCCATGTACTGTATTGTAATTTCAGGTTGGAACTCATCAAGTAACATGTTTCCAAGCAACAAACCAAAGTCCAGAAGGTGAATCTCCCCAGTTTGTACGCCTACCTGTTCCCCTGGAGATCTTGTCAACACCGTCTATTGCAATTAACAATCAGCAGGTTTGTTTATTGTTTTAGCGTTTGATTATTGTTGTCAGTAGTGTAGGTAGTAACCTGCACTAGACTGTAGTATACTCCAGGTTATCCATTATGCAGTATGTTTTAAGACATTTTCACCTGTGCAGTGTTGTTAACCTAAACTACCTTGAGTTGTGTTGTTGTTTAGTCACCATTAGTTTTTGTTTTGTTTCCCTTGTGCATTGCCATACCATATGTACCAGAGAGACAGTGTTGTGGTGGAGCTACATGGTTATACAAATGTCTCATATCTCCCTCCCTGTCCCCAGAAAGGAGGTTGGTGGGCTGCAGAAGAGGAGCAGCTTCACTCTGCAGTCCACTGAGTTCATATTCAGATGAACGTGGGGCTACAACTACTATTATTGTTACATACATTGAGTGACTCTGGGTGGATTATTCCTTTCAGGCATCTTACAAAATATAGGACAGAGCCAGTAGTTTATATATCATACTATACTTATGTATCATCTCATTCTTTTATCATGACTTTGTTTTTCAGGCACTAGAGAATTTGTGCAGCACCCTGTATGATGAACAGAGTGAGGTGCTTCAGGTGTCTCGGGAGCGATCATCTCAGTATCCCCTTGCTCACTTACACAATGCAGCAGGTGAGTGTGTATATACTGTAAATGGAGAGAGAGGGAGAGAGAGAGAATGAATCGAAGAGTACACGAGATGATGTGGTCAGATGGAAAGAATGAATATACAGTAGATACTGGTAGTTCTGTTGTTGTTGCAACCTTAAGCTCATCTGAATGTTAACCAGTGGACAGCAGGAAGTCAGCCACTTCATCTTCATTGCCCCAGGTCTTTTGATGAGGTTATGTTAAAGGATTGTCTATGTTCATGCATTGTAAATTTGTTACTGTCTTCAATGAGCAGTTTTACTTGAGAGACATTGGGATTGAAATCTTTATCATACCCATAAGAGATAAGAGATTTGCTGGTTGTTGTAGTGGTTCTGTCAAAGGTGGCAACTACTTTGTCACTGTTTGGAAAACTGACAGAGTATAACGAATGAATGAAGGCGAGAGGTGTGGTGGACCAAGGAGAATGAATGGATATGGTCAGTGATTGTATAAGAGAGCAAAGTATGAGTTGAAGAGGCTAGGAACTGAGGTGCATGGCTGAATAATGTACTGAGGAACATACAAGGGTTCGACACCCTGTTTGGCTTTTGGCAGGTGGGATGAGAGGCACATTTGGAAATTTGTGTTGGAGTAGTTATGTTTGAGTGAGATTGTATATGTTGTTGAGCAAACCTCAGTAAGGTCCAAAAATGCTAATACATGAAAGGACATACAACTCCACTTTATTAAATGTCAGCCCAAGGGTGGTGGACCAGATAATTATGCAGATTCTAGTGGTGATATCTTGTAGTGAATGCTACTGGTTTGAAAGCTAGTGAATTAATGGCCAAACTTTCTCTGCTTTTAGTAATGGTGCGAAGTGTGTGTGGTCTGAGTAGCTTGGTGTCAGGGCCTCTGGTGGCGATGATGGAGGAGCGACTGGGGCACCTCCACACCACCGCACGCCATCTCAAGCAAGAGGCCGAATACCTCAGAGGTCTACTTAAAGAAAAAAACATTAAAGTGCCAAAAGTATGATTAACCTTTTTAATAGTGATATATTTTGTATTTTCTTATTGTAGTCTGCAGATGACTTTATCCTTCTTAGGAAGGACCTAAACTAATGAATGGGTTAATGAAGGCTATATCCAAACCCTTTAGTTTGAAAAGTGACTCAGGCTGAATAAAGTCTCAGAAAGTTGCAAGAATATAAGAAGTGAAGTGTATGTTTCCTTTTTATGATTTTATATTTCCTCTTATCCCCTTCAGCCTAGTTATGTACCCTTGATAAAAAAAAGTATCAGCACCCTTAGTTTAAGATGTGAAATACTTCGTCTCTGGTTCAAATGGTAGTGTTGGCATGCCTGTTTAATTCACAAAAATGGTTGATTTACCATATAGTACAATGTTACTCTGACTAATCCATCTATATATCTCTAAAACATATGATAACACAAATGAAGGATACAAAGCGACAAATGTGTCATTTCCTGTAAATCATAGTCCGTGTATCATTGTCTCACACTGAAAGGGTGCCAATATTTTTTTTATCGATGGTACGTAAGTAATTTAATTCTTGCTACATCCAGGGGAGCGCACATGAAGGAATGAAAGTTGGCTATGTCCAACTCTTTCACTTAGGAAAGCTTATTTTAAGCTGTATAATATTCAACAGGAAAACCAATGAAATATCATCATCTAATCCTGTGTTGCCCCATGAGGAGCATAGGAGCCCAGGGCTAGGCAAGTTGGTCCTAACATCTGAGATGAGTGACCAGCCGCACTCATCCCCGAATAGCATTATGTGAGCAGTAAACCCCAACCACCCCTTGGATATAAACCTGCTCAGGCTCAGTCTGACTGGAGCACCTTAATTACCCATAAACCACCAGGCGCCATAAACTGGTTATATGGTTACCACGCACCGAAGTTAATGACTTCCTGGTGTACACGAAACAATTTGGCTTGTTATTCAGTGTACAGTACAGTAGAGTCACCCACAGGGAGAAGGAAGAGGAAAGACAGACAGAGAAGAGGAAGGAGGGAAGGGCAGTCACCTGAGAGTAGCACTACATTGAGAGAGCAGGTGGTGAGTGACCCCACCTGAAATATAATTTATGTAATCTGGCTGAAGGGGGCTACCACTTGATTTTGGTCAACAAAAATATCTAGAAATGAAGGTGGTCATTCAAGGTTACCAATGTATCTAACCCATTCAGTTCAAAGTTCCCTGCAACTGGAGGGGGAAAAAATAAAATTGGTGTTAATAATCAAGTAAAGAGATATTCCTTTTATATATATATATATATATATATATATATATATATATAAAACTCACTAGTGCTCAGTTTGGACAATGAATTTTTCTTATGTGGAAAAAGCATGAACATTTATGTCCATGGACTAGAATTTGGAGTTGGAAGTAGTTCTACATACTTATTTAAAAGGAAAAATATTTAAGAATGTAGGTTACAAAGTAATATAGCACAAGCATGAATGACTCTGACATACTGTGTAAACTAAATCATAGTTGTGGACAAAATGCTGACCCACTTATGATATAATAAGAGACAGTGAACAATAATAAGAAACAGTGAGCAGTGAATTTTAAAAGGGTAATGTAATGGAGGCCAATAAAGTTTTTAGAAGACAATATCTGACTGTAACTGATGTACTAGAACACTCGGTGATATTTCAAGTGGTGGCAGCATTGACAGTGTCACTCCTTGATATAAAGGCATTATAATTACTAAATTTAACTAATTCCCATGTAAGACTTTTCAGCACCCAATATTAAGTCTTTTATCTCAAAGATATTCGTTTGTATATATTCTGACATACAGCTGATAATTATATTCAGTTCAGGAGACACTAGAGCTAAAGAGGTTAGACTTAGAAATCATTCCCTTTCAGCTCAAGGATGTCTTCTTTGTCTGATTAATGTCAGGTGATGAATATAATCTTGAGAAGAGGCATCATAAGGCTGAAAGGGGTTAAAGGGTTAATGGAAATTATAGTAATCCTTGGTAACACAATTTATCGTATGGGAGATGCCCAACCCTGCATGGTTGTTAGGCACTTTTTTTTTTTTTTTTTTTGGTGAGGATGCCACTTCTGGGTGAGTCACTGATACTATGGATCAAAGTAATCTTAAATTTAGGTTATGTAGTAAAAATATATATATATTATTATTGCAGTTAAATAAAATTACAGTACATTCAGCATTTTTACTGAACCTCGTAAAATTTACTAAATGTTAAAGATGAAACTTAAAGTGGTACACCATAGCACATATGCTACCATATTAGTCTGCAATTTGTCCTCTGTTATGGATATTACTCTGGTTAAAAAAGACAAATTTTCTTCAGATGAAGGAAAGTTTAGCAGTGAGGGAGTTTATGTAGATTCATCATTAATCACTCTTTCATCACCCAGACCTCCTCTCCCACCCTAGGGCAGGGTGAGAAGTAGCAACGTTCAGACTGCCCAAATTTGCCCAATCCATTGGGCCACACTTTCATTCACTCACCATTCAAGCGGGGGGCGCGGTAGCACAGTGGTAGCGCGCTGGACTTGTGATCGGGGGATTGCAAGTTCGAGCCTCGCCCGGGCTGCCGTGCTGGGAGGGGTAGCTCCCTCCTGTAACCCTAGCAGGGCTATATAGTACAATACAGTGCTTAGCTCAGGGGAACTCCATTTCTCCCATTTTTCACCATTCAAGCCACTGGAATCCTGGCTCTATCTGATACACCCAAAACATTCAACACATTCTGTAGCTTTACATAAACGTATCTGATGAGAGTCAATCTGGACGCTGTCACGTTACAGAGGGGTGCCAAACCCCTGATCATGCACTTCTCACAACATTCAACCAGCCAGCTCAATATCTTGTCAGTCCCCTAGCCTCACCGACTTCCAAGCAACAGTTTTCTTAGTGGCAATAGTGTCATAAGTATTCCAACATGGGGTGGGGGGGGTGTATACAGCCAGTGTGGACTAAAGACTGAAATGAACTCCTCTGCCATGTTGCCACCCTTTGGAGGGAGTTCCCTGAGGGAAAAATGCATCACAGGTAAAAATGAAAAGTAACGGTAATTACACGACATAGAGATCCTCATATTTGTCTTTAAACTCTTGACCACAAAAAATTATACTGTTATACATAAGCAGGTAATCAACTGATTAGTATGGGAAAACTACTGTTGTTAGGAACAATATACCACAAGCAAATGAATTCCATTTTATTTCTTGATGGTGCTACATGCATATCTGTAATGAGTCAGATTTGGAAGCAATCCCCCCCCCCCCATTTGCTCCCCCTTACACACTAAAAATTCAGGGAAGGCAACTGCCCCCCTTGCCCTTCTACTTCTTGCACCTTTGCTTAATGGCTTTAATGATGGGTTGGCTCAGCCAGACAGACTGGAGATGATCAAACAACTTGAATGTATACCTTTGTCACTATTGGGGACCAAAGCCTTGTGCATGGCTGCGGAGAATGTTTTGTCAACAGGTGCAGCGATCATCAAGACCACACAGTTCCAGATGTGGAGACATGGCTGGAAAACAATGTCAATATTACCTCAAGCAAACACTTCAATAATAAAAGTAACCTTTTAGTATAATCAGAGTTGTTGTTGCCTCATTATGAAATGCACACTGACCAAGTTAGTCTAAATGACTAAACATTATGGGTCTAGCTGGAACTTCTATCATCACAGCAATCCTGTCCAAATGTATCAAAACAAAAAATCATCATCCAATCCTACACTGCCCCATGAGAAGCGTAAGAGCCCAGGGCTAGGCAAGGTGGACCTGACATTTAAGATGAGAGTGAACAGCCTCACTCATCCCTGAGTGGTATTATGTGAGCAATAAACCCCAATCACCCCTTGGATATAAACCTTCACCGGCTCAATCCCATTGGAACGCTGAACTCACACATTAAACCACCAGGCACCGAAATTTGGTTGTATGGTTACCACTCAGTGAAGTAAATAGTTCCCTGGTGTACAGGAAACCATTTGGCTTGTCACTCAGTGCAAAGTCACCCACAGGCAGAAGGAAGAGGAAAGAATGAAGGAAAGACAGAAGAGGGAGTGCAAAGTCACCTCTAGGCAGAAGGACAAGGAGAGAATGAAGAAAAGACAGAAGAGGATGGAAGGAAAGGATGTAGGAGAAGAAAGGCCAGACACCCAAGTGCAGCACTACATCAAGTGAGTGGATGGTGAGCCCTCCCACCTACCATAAAAAAGTATTATTCAATATTAATACAATTACTGTCTATTACAAAGGAATTACAACAGTCTGCATGCAGTACCAACATCCTCTCAACCATCCTCCACCAAAAATCCACTAGATGTTCACCGATACTTACTAACAGAAGTTGAAGTTGCCATATACAGTACTGCCTTTGTGAAGGTCAAGTGAAGCCATGACATACACACTGTCCCGGTTGTGGAAGAGGCACAGCTGGAGAACAATGTCAATATTACTGCATGCACTTGCAAACAATTTACTAATATAAATAACCCTTAATATCATCAGAGTAACTATGAAATGCACATTAACCATGCCAGTCAAATGACTCAGCATTACAGGTCTAGGTGAAATTTTTTTCATCACAGCAAATACACATATGATGTCCTCTTCTGGAACCCCCACATGTGGGTTAATAAATGGGTTCCATATCACACAAAAAAATAATTTGCCAATTCAACTGAACTTGGTGTCAACGATCTTCCTGCAAAACACATTTACCACAACAAGTGTACTGTGTCCTTGAAGGCCAGGCCTGGGGAGGCAAGGATTATGACTGAAGAATTAAGGGAAGAGATAGACTGGAATGCATAGGCGTTGTGATGAGAAGTAGACTATAAGTACACTAGAACCCCATCATCATTCAAATCAAGCATTCAAAATTTCTTGGGTTCATAACACACACATGAGCCCCTATATTCTTGGCATTTTCCCTTGTTAGTTACTTGCCACAAAGTGACCATATTCCTTCACTACGACTTCACAGTGATCTGCCATTTTATTTATGTTCCTCTTTTCACCAGTCAAAAAGATTCATATATTTATCAATTATTTTGATAATGATCAGAATGTTTTGCAAACAAACACAAAAATAAACCTTTCTACAAAGAGGCACTGGCTAATTTCATTCTATTTTGCAACTATCTGAAGCATATTCCCTTCACCTCCAGATGCATGCAACCACATTGACCTGTAGTCAGTTTATTCCCACTTTATTATTCTTCCTAAATACCCTAATGTGCCTCATTTCTTTTAGGTGGAAATATGGGTTGGAATGAAGTTTTCCCTTAAAAGTATGCATTCAGTAATATGGTACATACTTTCTTTTTTCATAACCTATTTTAAACTACCACAATGCTTATTTTTTACAGAAGAAAATATAGTACACTGCTCACTATCTATGCATATGACTAATCTCATACAACCTCTGTACAAAACATTAAAGGGAATTTAGTCTGCATGCAACACAATCCTCCTTTAAACCAACCTTCCTCTATACATATACTGGATGCTCACTAATACTTACTAGTAAAAACTGAAGCTGCCACAGGCTGCTGCTGTAGAGGTGTTGTCAACAAGTGATCATCACAACCACACTGTCCCAGTTGTGGAGCAGGCTCAGCTGGGGAACAATGTTGGCATTACCTCAAGCAAACACCAGCAATAACTATAAATAACTTTCAGCGTAATCAGATGTGTTGTTACCATAAAATGCACATTGACCATGCCTGTCAAAATGACTAGGCATTACAGGTCTAGCTGAAAATTGCTCATCACAGCAAATCGATCCAATCTGAGAGTTTGGAAGTCAGAGAAGGGGTGGCAGATACGGTGGGGATGTGATGTGGACTCAATGAAAAATGTCAGCAGTAGGACTCAAATCTGCATCAAGTTGGCCTATGCAAGCAAACCATCTCACATTACAACCCATGCTATGGTTGCATTCACACATCATTTAAACCTTCTAAATACCCAAGTTTACCACATAAGCAAGGACAAACATACAAAGAATCATTACCATTTCCATTCATAAGAATATTAGTAATGATTTCACAATGTTTGTAATGTATACCCTTAGTATTTTTCTTAAACTTCAGTACTAACAGTACCATTTTGTCAAAAGAAAATGTTTGAGCTATAAAGTGGGAGAAAGCAGTGGGTGCTTTTTTTCATTTAAACACCTTCAATTAAATGATTTATTCATTATTTTATTCTTGCCATCTCCAGATGACACTGCTGAGCTTAAAGATTGACCTAAAGAGTAAAACTACATAGCCTTCACTACCCCCTCTAATATAAGGAGTATTCTTTAAACTAAATAATACTGTTAGGAAGCTAATAAAAAAGTGCTATAGATTGATACAGAATATTACCCAATTCCGCCATGAAGCTTGGTGAATATGTTTCAGAAATAGACAAAAACCTCCACCAATTTGAGGAGGAGGATCTATGACACTGTGGTCAAACACTTCACACATAATTCCAGATTTTTTCCATCTAAAACCCTCACACTCTAAACATTCTAATGAAGTGTGTATTTATTCACTCAATTGAATACACTTACATGAAGCTACAGAACATGGTGAATGTTTTTGGCGTATCCGATACAATCAGGATTCCGGGGGCCCACTGGATTGGGCAAATTTGGGCTGTCTGGACACTGCAACTCCTCACCCTGCCCTTGGGTGGGAAAGGAGGTCCGGATGATGATGATGAGTGACTGACAGATGGGCAGTCCAAAAGATCCTCCAGATTCTAAAACCACTGCATAAAACTTCATTTTTACTGGTGGTGATGCATACCATATGCACATGAGGCCTTGGGCTGTCTCATTTCCATACTGTTATGTGGTTTGGCCTTGGGCTGTCCCTTTTCCATACTGTTTATATTGTTTCCTGGTCATAATCATGGGGCAATGTAAGATTGGATGATGGATGGATGGATGAATACTGTACATCAAACACATTACTCTACTTTCATATACTGTCATTCTCACTTTTATATGGAAACTACACTTTAGTTTTCTAATAATCTTTTCTAGCTTCCTAATAATTTGTTTCCAACAGTCTTCGTGACATTTAAGTTTTACTACTTATATCAAACTACAGTACCACTGTGTGTGTGTGGGGGGGGGGGGGGCCAAATCTCACCACAAACCATACCAAGGAATTAGTCTGCATGCAGACTGCACCACCAACTTCCACTCAATCAATCCTCCTCCACACAAGCACACGATGTTCACCGATACTCACCCACTAAGAAGATCTTGCTGATGTTGTTAGCATCATGACCACACTGTCCCAGTTGTGAAGTAGGCACAGCTGGAAAACAATGTCAGCATTACCTCTAGCAAACACTCCAACAATACATATAACTTAAAATTATAATCAGAGTTGTTTGTTGCTTAATTATGAAGCACATTAACCATGCCAGTCAAAAGGACTTGCTATGCATTATAGGTTTAGCTGTAGCTTATCATCATTGCAAATTGTTCTAAATGTACTTTTAAATAAAGTTAAACCAAAATGACATTGCCTCTTCCAGCACTTCCTGATCATTATTATCCCGACTTTTTTTCACACCCAGAAAGGAATGAAGCCAGAGTCAGAAACAACAGAAGACAAAGTATGAAAGAGGAAGAACAGATACCCCGTACAATGGGTTAGACATTGTCCACTCATCATTCAAGTCCAAGGATTGCCAGATAATCAGTATTACTTGGGTAACAGAAAAAGTCTTTGACAGATAATAGAAGCATGCTAAGGGAAATGAGAAATATTAAATTCATGGATGCATTTTTTTTAAGTATACAAATAAATAAATATAATAAAAAATCAAATACACTGCCTATAAAAAACTTATCCCCTTAACTCAGGACTTTCACATAATCTCTTACTCTACAGTTCCAGCTCCCTGCACATTCCCTTGTAAGCTGTGCTTGCATTTGAGAACCTTCGTTATGACACTGATCTAACACTACTCAACACTCCTCTCATTCCATTTATGATCTTCACAGTGAAGCATCAATCTTTTTAATGATGTACAGAATCATTTAAAGAAACATCTTATCTGTGAGGTTTCTGTTGATCTCATTCTCATACTATACACGTACCATATACAAAGCACATCCAAAACTGAGACAACAGCTACTACTTGAAAAATATTCCCTCCCCCCCCCCCAAACACAACCACACACACTACTGTACATTGATTATGTTTTCCCCCTCACAGTAAGGAATTAAACTTCCTTACAATAATAACAAGTATTACCTTTTTTATTTATCCTCATCCTGGCTTTTTCTCCCACCCAAGGATGGAGTGAGGTAGATCCCACAAATAAGAAAATCACAGTACAAGAACTTATCAAAAGCATTCCATTTTAAATGGGCCACACACTCATTTACTCATCATTCTGTCATATAAATGTTCCACACCAGGTTACTACAATTTTAATTGATGGAATCTGAACATATGAACTTCATACAACCTCTATGCAAAATGTTAAGAGGACCAATTTGGCATGCAACACCAAGATCCTCTCAACCAATCCTCCTCCATGTATACAATGAATGTTCAATGATACTCACTAATTAAACTGAAGCTGCAGATACTGCTGCAGTGGAGGTCATCACCACACTGTCCCAGTTGTGGAGGAGGCGCAGCTGGAGATCAATTTCAACATTAACTCAAGCCAACATGTCACCAATACAGGTAACTTTTACTCTTAATCAGAGTAACTATGAAATGCACATGGACAATGCCAGTCAAAACGACTAAGCATTACTGGTCTAGTTGAAGAATTTTTCATCACAGTATTAATCGAAATGTACTTACTTCAAAATCAAACTTAACAACAACAGCTCTCCCTTTTCTGTACTTTTCGGACTCTACCCTCATTTTGGAGCAGAAAAGGTCATGAGCACAATGACATGTTTCCTCTTAAGAACACCCCAAACTTGGGGTAAATTAATCACTATAGAAGTTGTCTTCCAAAATACAGAATCATTATTAGAGTCAATTCAACAATATCATGTGACTATATCAGTTGTTAATTAATTCTCCAAGTATAAATGGGATGGATAAAAAAAAAAAAAAAAAAAAAAAGAAAAAAAATAAAGGGGGGGGGGAAGGGGGGGAGATGAAAAGGATACACATGGAACTGGAGTCATACAACCATTTACTCAACATTCAAAACCGCCACCATCCCACTTGTTATCACTACAGTACCAGCTCAACCCAAAACACCCCCTACAAGATGAGATATAACCGACAAAGACAGAGAAAACACTAAATAGAACAACTGAAGAGCAAGCCCAATTAAACAGGCCATACATTCAATCAAGCTGCTTGGGCATGTCAAGTTACCAGAAAGCAGGCTACTACACAGAGCACTGGCCATAAGGATGAAAAACCAATGCAAATATACAGAATTACATTGTAAGCCTTACAGACTATTCTAAGCCATGTCATTTGGAAATATTTTTAATCCTATTTACACTTCCTTCCTGTAACTGACCTTCTCTCCCTGAAAAAATGCTTGATTCCACAGCTGACAATCTCAAATTCAGCTACAATGGCAATTGTCCAGCCCAAGAACTGTTGCTTCGGTGATTTTCGGTCTTCTTGTATCTTCAAGGACAACTCCATGTCTAGGAGAGAATATTTGTCAATTATTCCAAGAGCAATTAGAAATACAGTGCTGCAAAGCCAAAGCTGCTACAATTTTTAAAAATTTCTTATCATGAAAATAAAAATCACTTCAAGCTTTTATAGATCCTCAGTCAACACATTTTCAACAAGTTCATAGTTCACTTGTTTAAATGATGTCATTTTTTGTAAAAGACTGCTCAACAATGAAGCATAAGTTTAAAGATTTCCAAGAGGTTTAAGCACGCAAGAGAATGCAAGAAATCCCTGTTGTGTCATTTTGGCTTAAAAAAAAAAAAAAAAAAAGGTTGAAGGACAAAATGAGGTGACTGAAGATATTAAGTAATTGCATAAGGATTCTTATCCAATAAAAATTCCACTCACCGAAATACAGTACCCATTATTGTTGTTTTACATTTACAGACCATTATGTTATGAATACGTCTTTGCATTTAATGGAACTTCCCCATGTATTGCAATCTTGGGCCATTTCCCGCTCACTCTCACGGCTGGAAATGCGTCACCACACGAAATCTCACCCCACATCTTCCTTGGTCTGCCACTGAGTATTCCCTCCACCCATGCTTGTGATCTTCCGCTCCCAGATACATCCTCACTGTCATTGCCGGTCGAAAGGAACGATGGACTAGTACTGGCATACTACCATACAGTCAGGGATGAATTTGTCTGGAAAACTCACTCTCCATTTGAAGAAAAATTTGATTTTTTTCTTTTTTAAGCCATTTCAATCTTGCATCAACTACTGTAATTCATTATCTAGTACCTATACAAATTAACATCACAGTACCAACCTGAAATTTCAATTTACTAAAGCACAATCCCTATATTTCATCCACAAGAACAGTACAATGCATCAGTACTTAATACAGTAACTTGAAAAAGTAAATTGATTGCAAGTTAGCATACTGGGAAAAAAAGGTAACTATTAACAACACAAATAACAAAAAAATGAGAATATCCCTCCAAAATTTATTTTATTCTTTCATTTGCTGGGAAGCGTTAGATGTACCCTGAGATGGTTTAGGCTTTTGGCAAAAATGGAAAATGAGACTGCTTATGAGTGTACGTGAGGTGGAGGGGTAGAAGGGAAAAGGGAGATCAATGATAATGTGGGGGAATGGGGTATCAGGGTATAGAGTGAGTGTAATGTAAGTAGGAGGGAAGGCACACTGATGTAAGAAACATGACATGGTAGCAATACATTTGTGGTCACCCCTCCAGGATAAAGGCATCTGGCAATAGATAAATGTACAAAATCAGACTAGTATGTGGCTATGCAAATTACTGACAAAGGTACAGAAAGTCCTCACTTTAAGTCCTGGCTTTACCTTTTTCACGTCTGATACTGTTAATTGAGGTGCAATGCCGAATCAGTTTCACTGATAGCAATAGAACTTCAGCAATAAATTTTTTGTTGATTTACTTCAACAGAAAAGGAACATAATGAGGACTTACTGCATTTAGGTAAAGCTTTCACGGGTAAGTAAAACACAGATCACATTCAGCCAGTTATCCTTTATTTATTCTTCTTGCTCTTGATCTTCCTGAGATAGAACTCGAGCTCCTTCCCTTCAAGGATATAGCCATCAGCACGACCACACTGTCCCGGACGTGAAGCAATGCAAGCTGGAACGGAACAGGAACAATTAGCTCTGGTAATGATACTATGAAGAGAATAAACTTTTAGTATAATCAGCGTAACTATGAAAAGTACTACATTGACCATGCCAGTCAGAATGACGAGACAATACAGGTCTAGTTGAGAGTTTTATCATCATTTTAATCACTGAGAATCATAAAGTTTATTAGAAAACAATGCACCAAATAAAAGAAATAGTTCACTAAGCCTTCTAACCAATGTAACACTTTTGAGCTAAAAAAATTTAAAGCTGTTGCAGTGGAGAATACCATATATGCAAAGAGTAATAAAAATTAATAAAGTTGCTTAATGATGGGGGGGGGGGAATCCAACAAAACTTCATCACACTCACCCAAGATACGACCAGTCATGAACTGATCCTCGAGAGAAGACTCTACCTTGGCAGTGCGCTGACGTTCTTTGTACTTCTTTTCAGTCTTCTTGGATCTCTTCTTGTTAAGAACAGCTTCTTCAGCATCAGTCTAAAAGCAGGAAAAAGAAAGTTAGCATATTTCATATACAAAAGTCTGAAAAATCTATCCTATGGTGAATAACCATCTAGGAGTAGCAGGAATAAACTAATAAATATATAATCATTGTGATGGAATTAAATTTAAAACTGAAAACTCTTGTGCATTCATTTCTTTTGGTTTACAACTGATGGTTCTCCCTCTTGTTTTCTGAATCTTACCTCATCCTATCCTTAACAGGATAATATCTTCTTCAAGATGGATAGAGGCAGGGTGGGAAGGGAGAGAGAGAGAGAGAGAGAGAGAGAGATAAAAGGGGGGGGGGGGCTTGGGAGGTAAAACTGATGAATTAATCCTGGAGGAGGGCAACTTAATATAGTATGAAAAGTGAGAATAATACATTAATGTAAGAAAAAACTGACAGTAAGGACAAAAAGAAGCATGGAGGATATTTTGAATGGCTATCCTATCCAGAAGTTCCCACAAAGTAACAAAGCCCTGCAGATGATAACAACAAAGACAACTGAAGTGTCTGTCTCTGATCTACTGTTAAGGGAGCCCACAGCCCAATATAATGCACTCAAGAGGTTACCTGTAAATGTGTATTTATTTATCCTTGAGCATTAACCCCTCTAAATCTATGACAATGTTTAAATATTATTCCTTAATCTCTAAATTATTTTAGCTTTGGACAGAATTTCAACTATTTCTAAATTCTTTTCTTGTTATTTCTAGATAATACTTGGTACAGAATTTTCAAACTACAGTAGATGGGTTAGATGCAACCTTCATTTACCCTTTCAAAATTAGGGAGTTCTCCTAGACTGAACAATATCATTTGGCAGTAGCAAAAACAAACCAAAGACATCACTGTAGTAAATGGGTTATAATAATGAACATGCAATATAAACTACTGTAAGATGATGTATCACAATTCCATGACACCTACCAGCTTAGTTGTCTTCTTGCGTCCAAGAGGAAGAGCATAATGGCTCTCATACCACTGCCTGAAAGGAGTTGCATCAACGAGCACAACAGCATTCTTTACAAGGGTTTTGGTTCGAACCAGTTCGTTGTTACTGGCATTGTACACGACATCAACAATACGAGTCTTCCTCGTTTGGCCTGTAATACAATCCACAAACAGTAAATTAACTCCAAAACTAATCTTAATATTTCACCATTTCAAAAATATCTGAGTAATTCATTAACTAGTGTACTGATTAAATCTAACTAGATAATGTACTGATATCCCAATGAGTAGTTAAAACAAATAAATTTTAAAAAATTACATTACCCTCGACATTATTACTGCCACAACTGGGCACTTTCTTAACCCTAGAATGCTTACGTCGGGTAAATTTCCCTGTTCGGTGATTTACTTATTTGCTATTTTGTTATGATAAGAGCTTTGGAGCTGTCCTTCCCTATAACTTCAATCCACCCTACCCCCTACCTACATAGGTAGTGGTGTGGTTTCATCTCGCATTTATCATCATGATATTTGGGTTTAAAGTGTTTTTTACCCGACATTGGCCCTTTTTTCGTTTCCCCCATTTCAGGCCAGGGTGATATGTGAGGGGAGCCACCTACCTAGTCTTCAACGTCCCAAGGAGGGGGCCACCAAGCCCAGTGGCAATTGAGCCCATAGTTAGTGTTTTTTATTTTAATGTTCATGTTATAAAAAAAAAAGCATTTTTTTTTAGTACCTCCTAAATAAATTCAGGTAAAATTTATTTTCTTACCCTGATGGTTATTACTATGTAAGAAGGAAGTATATGAGTTACTTTTGATAACTGCATTGTCAGTTTATAAAAATTTTGTCTAAGTATTTTTTATTAATTTTCCAAAATTGGGTAAAATTCTCCCAGCGAAAGCAGTGCTGTGAGGATAATAACGTAGGCATTCTAGGGTTAAGGCTAGCACACCAATTTGGTTCAGATAATGGCAATCCAAGGAGTCAACAAAGGTTCAAATGTACACTGCTGACCATTTTAACTTCTAGAATTCCTGCAGTTGAGCAAAATCATCCAATTTTAGCCTAAACAAAACTCAACCCACTTCCAATGTGCACAAAGTGTTATCAGAACCGTTCAATCATATGCAAAGTGAGAATTTCATCTCCAAAATCTGTTGTGTCCTACATTTTTTGAATTAATAAGAATTTATGGTTAATATGTCCCAACCTCATGCCCAATCTTCCTTCTTACCCTTCAACCTACAACACACACTATAACCACCCTTCCGTTACCAAAATGCTACCAACTATTAATTGGAAGAATGGCCAATCTATGCCTACAGCCAATAAAAATGTTAACCTCCCAGAACTAGTCTCTCAGACTTGCGAAGCTGCCACAACACTCATGTCATACTTCCACTTACTTCCTAGCTAATACAACAATGAACAAGCTGAAGTTAATCTCCCCAAATAATAAGATTGGTATATTCTTGTTCAAAAACAGAAAAAATCTTAACTGAAGTAATTCACCATCAATTATTAAACTGAACAAGCATAAAAAACAAACTGGTCTGTAAGTTAAGCATTATGAGGACTTGTTTAACTTGTAAACTGGTTGTGATCCTTTCTCTTCCACTCCTGTCATTGGTCTTTGAACATATTATCAGAATTACCTCAATAGATACAAGGGCAAAAATATATGACGTGTAATGTTAAATCACCAACTGAAAGGAAGATGGGGAAAAGGGTAACCCACTGAAAAATATACCAATATGGCGGGAATCTTCGCAAAGAACATGACGCCTGACAGATGACTGATTCCCCCCACCCCCCCTTGCCTGGGTGGTTTACACTACTGATTGGACGAGTCTCTCACTCACTCACCAGTCAGCTACTCTCAACAGTCTTGTGGCAGGTAGTCATGCCACACTCAGTGAGGCCAGATTTAGTGGGCTTTACTGTCAGACTGCATTCCATCATATGATTCACGTAAGCACTCGTTATAGTATTCCGTCAGTCAGTCGTGAATTATGTTCTAGATGTTGCACTGTAAACACAGTGTGTGGCATGCAACTGGACTGTAATCTTTTACTCTGAGCTAGCTAGCTAAATAAATAACCAGGTACTACAGACGTACCTTCGGAACCCCAAGCATAGTTGCCAGTATCAAGACGAAGAGCGCGGTACTTCTTGTTGCCACCACGGGTTCTTACAGTATGGATCCTCTGGGGTCCAAGCTGCAGCAGATGGAAGTTCAGTTAAAGGGAGGACAAATAGGGAAAACCCACCACTAACATAAAGCTGCATCAGGAACAGTACCGTGAAAAGTATCTTCACTAATGATCTGAGGAAAGTTGATTCATCATGAACAAAAGTAACACACTATTTTGAAAACTACACTTCTAAAAAAAAAGGAAACTAGAAGGTATATAATGCAAAAAATCTAAGTTCCTTATTATACATCTAAACTGAGCTTGCTTGCTTCCAATTTATGATGGTATAATGACTCTTAACTCCTCCTTCCCGGGTACCTGGTGGGAGGTCTGTAACCCCCATGCAGGTGTATTTTAGCCCTAAATTAATTTCAGAAAATTGCAAATCCAGTCTCACAAAACAAGTGGGCATGCTACAAACAGTTAGCAAACAAATACACAGACTTTCCATTTTACTGATGCGTGATCGGGGAAGGAGGGCTGAATGTGCAAGTGTGTGAGGGGCCTGGCAGTGGGGCTGGCAGGGGGGGAAGAGTGGTGGGAAGCTGCAACAGTTGTCACTGAGGGAACTGTAAGCCACAATTTCCCATATGGAGGAAAGACATAGCCCTTGTTGTCAACCTCAACCAGCCTGAGCCAAACAACTATGCAAACAATGGCACAATATGACTAAACATTTATTTCCGTAAACTGACATTCCCTACATCCAGGTACATATGGTAAATGTAAACCGGGGGGGAAGGGTTAATATACAACATGTTCTTCACAAAACTTGCTCCAGTAAGCAATGATGACACTGGATTAATATATGATCATGGTCTAAATATCACCAGATTATTTCACTCTGCAAACACTACAGGGTAATAAAGGGTTAATCACTGTAGAGCTGCAGGCCTTAGGCTATATGGGGCACAATGAAAGTCTGTAAAGGCGAGGCTGCAGGCTTCATATGAGGTACAATTATATTTTTAGCAATGACTAAGGGGAGGTAACCTTTGTTACAATCAGCATGGAAGGTGTTAATACCCAGTGACATAATGAAACACACCAGGTAACAACTTAATTACAGCACCTGAATGTTTTTTATGGATTGATATACTACTGTACCAGCCTGTGTGCAATTCTAATCCAATACTGTACAATAAAATTATATCAATCAATCCCAAATTACCACTGTAAGGGTGTGGGGGTCTCAGAGGTCCTACATTAGCATGGGATGCAGACTGACCTGCACTACATCCTAGGAACCAATGCAGGACTCAAATGCTTACAATCACCTCTGAAAAGTTTCAAACCCTTGTGCCCATGACACAGCCTTCACTCTTATGACAATCTACAATTAAATGAAATGATCAGTCTTCTTTTACCTTTTAACAGGCATTTTTTCAAAGTTCATGCAATAATGTTAAAACCACTAAAATTACCTTAGTGTTAGCTGCTGGCCGGCCAAGCTCGAACTTCCTCTTTTTACGAGGCTGCACACGCTTGCCTCCAGTGGCACGCCGCTTATGCCAATGATCACGCGATATACCTGAAGATAAACAGATGTTACTTGTACAACTGAAGATAAAGACAAAACCAGATATAAAACATCTTACATCTTCAAGCATTTTATTGAAATGTTGCTATCCTGTATACAAGACCACCTAATTCATATACGGTACATTGCGGCACACATAATGAAAATAAATAAAAAATCAAACTGACTTTCAAGCAAGAGTTTGCAGACTTCATACTGTTCCAAACACATCAACAAGATTACTTCTATCAAGGCTCCATTAAACTTTCATGATTGCAACCATGATAACTGTGCCAGAATTTTCATGATACAGCTACCTGTAACTGGTTATTTCTTCATCTTCCTAACAATTTTTATGATGGCAATGGATTGTTTACTGCTGATTTTGTTATCTCTATTGTTTTTATTAATGTTCACTCAGATTCAATCATGTCTGTTTCTCAAGCAATGACAGGTTTTCTAAAACCTCCTCAAATCTATCACAATTTATTACTCGCCTATCCTTACATACGGTATTTGTAGGCTAGCCTTACCTAACCTAAACTATCTATCCACAGTCAGATGCTATAATCCTGTAAGGGGTGGCCGTTTTGACTCAGCTGTTTTATGGGGAGGGGCACTAACCCTCCACCAACTGACCTTTTGGCATGTAGGGAACACTTATGGGTTGGTTATATGGTTACCAACCAGGACTGTAAATGGTTTCCTGGCTTACAGGACTAACCTAACAAAACAATCCAAACTAACCTAACTAAACCCGATCTAAACTAACTTTATCTAACTTCTGTAAAAGGACTGAACTAGCTGGTGCATCTCTTGAGTGTGTGGAAGAGTCCTGTTATTTGGGAGACATGTTATGTGCCAGAGGTGGGGCTGAAGCTCTGTAGCTAGAGTGATGTGTGGTTGGAAGAAGTGCAGGGAGCTGTCGCCTCTCCTGACACTGAGAGAGCTCTCCCTCCGTGCAAAAGGATCACTGTGTGCAGCATGTGTTAGGAGTGTAATGCTGTATGGTAGTGAGACCAGGGCAGTAAAGGAAGAGGATATTCACAGGCTCAGAAGTGCAAAAATGACAATGATTAGGTGAATGTGCAGTGCATCCCTGAGTGTGAGGTCTGGGAGGGAAAGTTTACAATGGAAGAGTTGAGGGGCAGGATGGGACTGGAGTGTATTGGTCTTGTGAAGATGAGAAGTAGATTGAGATGGTTTGGGCATGTGGAGAGGATGGGGGATGATAATTGGGTGCTGAAAGTGAGAAGTGTTCATGTTAGAAGTACATACAGTTGTGAGAGGCAGACCGAAAAAGACCTGGGATGATGTCACTGAGTGTGACTTCAGAAGTATGGGACTGAATAGGGAAGCTGCCAGATGGAGCAGCATGGAGAGCTGCCATGAGGTGACCAAGGCCAAAGTATGCAAGCATGTTGGACCTTCAAAAAAACAAAACGTAACTAAATCAGAATAATTTTTCTTTATTGCTCCTACATCCGTCTGTTATTTTCATGTGCTGTATACCATTATATCCCCAAATTGGACAGGGGATCTTCTCTAAGGAATTTCCATCAAAAATGCTAGAAAATTATAAGCTCTGATGGTGCTGCCACCTGACTGTTTTCTTAGAATTGCCTGACCCGACACGACCCGAGTGATACCTAGGGTGGAACGCACTTTAATTAATCACTGACAGCCTTTAATCGACCCAACAGAAGCTGAGGCGACCCAAAGACAAGCCCTGTTGAGAAACGATAGGGAATCTCAAGATGTCATGTCATGATCATTCTCTTCATTAAAACTCATCTAGAATACATATGAAAATAACAGTCAGCTTTGACTTTTTCCATCGACACAGTGTTTTATCACGTGAGGTTTTGTGCCAAATCTGCGGTAATCCATGTTGGTATAAAGACAATTATGTCTGGCGGCGTAATTTGTTATTCTTGGAGGGAGGGAGGGAGGGAGGGAGAGTGAGATAGAGTGAATCAAGCGACTTTAAAGGTACTTTTTGCAGGGCCAGGAGTGGAAGCAGAGATAGATGAAACTAACTGCAGATCAAAAATATAAATGAGGATGGGAAGTGACTCAAATATGGTTATTTGGAGAGAGAGAGAGCATGCGTGTGGGCGATGGTTCACCGTGCTGTTGATGAACTCCAAGGGAGACCAACTGAACTACAAAATGATAATTCCCCTAATAAAATGTTTTATTAAGCCATGAGGCATTATATACTTCCCATTGAGGAGCTTACAGAACCCTCAACACAGAGGGATAAGTACAGTGCATAAGGTAATAAACCACCAGGAAGACTTTGTGGGACCAAAAGACAAATGCATACACACCCAGACAAGTATAACAGAGGCCGAAATTTCTTCGTTCACATGAAACCGTGTTAACTGAATTACACTGCCTCGAATTACTATCAGACAGAAAGTAATAAGTTTCAAGGAAGATTACCATAACAAGGATATCTATTTACAAACCTAATTCCAGTCCACTCTTCGTTACCAGCGATGTTCCTCGGCCTCCAATTTTCAAAGATTCGCTTCCATGCAAAATGAGCCTAAATGCTGGTCATTTTGAACTTTACATAATGCACATCACTCTTAAAAAAAACTTAAACACTACATAAATGAAGCTGTATTCAACGATGTCCAAGATAATTAAAGCTGAATACACTTCAACTCCTCCGTACTCACCCATGGCGGCGGATGGCGAGTGAAGAAAGGTCTGGCGTCACTGTAGCCAGATTGTCTAGTCCGAGATTTCCCCTAAAACAGAAGGCGAAAAAATCCCCATATTTCACTTTTTATTCCAATTCCATTAATTATTGATTATTTAAAAACGAAGATTTTCTTAAAAAGATGAGCTGCTATGAAATGTGATAAATACATAGTACGTTACATGTAAATATTAGTAACATTTTTTTCCTTTTATTTCTGAAACTGATATATGTAAAAAAGGGGAAGATTTTGTCGCATATTTGGGATGCGGCATGTTCTTCTTGTTTCAGAATATCTGAAGTAGAATAGAATTCCACCTAATCTTCCCTCTAAAAAAAAAATAAATAAATAAATAAAAAATAAAAATCCCCAACTCCACAGCAAATATTCCCCATCTCTGGCAACACTGCGTCGGCTCAGCAGCAAAACAAACTGGAAACAACTGACGAGAGAGTTGCGCACACAGCGTTGAGTTTGGATATTTCGCCTCTTAAAGCAATTTTAGTTGTTCTGGGATTTACATAAAAATATAGCCGATTTTATGCTGGATCTTTTGATAACTACGGTGTAGCTTTTGAGCATTATTAATTAATCGGATATTGTAGCAGCCGACCCAACTATAGAGACGAAGTGCAATATTTCAGTGTTGTTTTATTAAGAGTAGAAAATTAGGTTGTTGTATATGCTGTATAACAAGCCATATTGCCTTACAAGACTAATAGAAGAACAGTGGTGTTGTGTAGGACGGTAAATACAAAAATCTGCAACTGTAAATCTTTTAGGGACTACACAATGAGCTGTATTAAAAGATTCACCTGTACTGTGCAACTTTTGCAGTACTGTATATTCAAAGTCAAGTGCAGCCCATGTATACTAAACTTCATGAAGCTGTGATGAAACCTTACACTGTACCGTAAATCTGGGAAATTTTTCATCACGTATTCCTAATGGAGCCTGGGATGACTAACTCAAGTAATTTTCAACCACAAATACAGCTAGGTCAACTGCGAGTAACAGAAAAGCATCCTGTGTTGGTCTTTTACTTGTAGCATTTTCCATGGTGATGCAATAGAAAGCATTAGGAAAAATACATTGAAGTTGTTTGCCCATGTGGAGAGTGAGACTAACGAGGAGAGTATGCGAGTTGAGGGGGAAGGGAGTAGAGAGAGGGGGAGGCCAAGGATGAGATGGAGGGATGGAGTGGAGAGGTATGTGAGAGAGGGGGGTGTGAGCTGCGAGCAAGACAGTGAAATGGCATTGGCCACATGGAGGCGATTAGTTTGTGGTCACCCTTATGTGATTGAGGCGTCTTGACTATAGATACTGTATATAGGTTTTCCGTGCATGCTCATGTGCCATGAATTACATTATGGCAGGTTAACAGGTAGATCTGGCCCCTAAATCTAGCATATTATCCCTCCAAGTAGTTCTGTTTAGGTTTGGTTATATAAAGTTAAGTTAGGTTAGGTTTGATTAAATAAGGTTAGTTTAGGTGAAGAGAACAAATGACAGGACAGATTGATCTTGGAGCCAGTTCGACCTGAAAGCAGTCGAAGCCACCCATTTTCTTGCCATCCCACTATGCTCTCGTCACTTTAATTAGGTATAACATTGTCAACTCTTTATCTTAAATGCCAAGGCTGAAATTTTTTTTTTTTTTTTTTTTTTTTTTTTTTATGTGTCCGACTCTGGGCAAAGGCTTCAGGGCCTATATCTCGGGGGCAGTAGCCTATCCCAAGGCCCAGTAGTCCTCCTACACCTCCACATGTCACTGTAATGAGATTAGCAATAGAATATGGTGTTAGTCACAAAGCAAAGTCATCTAGAATATGATGCCAAGCAAAGGATGTAGATTTGTTGTACAGTATATGTTTTTTTCCGCTACTGAACTAGGGTACGTGAAATAGCCACATGAGGATAGAAATCTGTGCCAAATTAAGGTTAGGGAACTATAATTAAGGCTCTTTCCTTTTGGCAGTTGACTGAGGATGAGATGGAGGGATGGAGTGGAGAGAGGGGAGGTGTGAGTTGAAGGGGAGGCAGCATAATAATAATAACAGTCATAACAATAATACACAGTTTATTCACTGTCTGCAACTGAAGACTAATAATATCCATAATAAGAGTACCGGTATACATTAATGTGATGTGAAAGTTGGATGATTCTTAAGAGCTTATTGTCCATCTGTCTATCCATTTCCAGACGCCTCAATCCCGTAAGGGGTGGCCACAAACAAATCACATCCATGCCGCCCTATCCAAAGTCCTGAACCTCTGTATGCTTTTGTTTCCATTACATACCGTCTTATTCTACCATCTACACACACATAATCAATCATTGCCTTCAGTTCATTCAGTTCACCACCCTCCCTTCTCATCACTCGCCTCATATACCTGTGGATCATTTTCTGTCTAAAGAGGGTATTAGCTATCACCAACCTCCTCCCTGCACAAATGTCCACTAGAGCACTGCCATTCTCATCCACTGCTGGAGGCACATCCCACTCTTCAGCCACTCCATCCACCTTCACATTCCCTACTTTTCCATTCATATCTCCAGTCAGAAACACTCTCTTATTCCTTTCAAACTTTTCCTTGCATGTATCCACACTCTTCCAGAACTCTTCTTTCACTCTGCTTGCATGATCTTGTGTTAGCCATACACACTCACAGTCGCACACATTTGTAGTCCAGCTTTCAATCTTACCCACACAATTTTTGAGCTTACGGATCCATACTCTCTTATAGTCTCCTTCCATCTCTTGCACACAACAATACAAATTCCTTCTTTTGCCCTCTCTTTCTCACTTACTCCCACACATATACCCCATCCATACTCCCATTCTGTCACAGTCTCATGTTGCCATTTTGTCTCAGTTATTCCACATAAATCCACATTTTCATCCTCAAAATCCTGGACAATCTGTCTCTCTTTCATCTCATCATTTGCACCCCTACTATTCCATGTCGCAGTCCGTACCATATCCTATGTTTGGTCCTTAGTTATCAACTGTTGGTTAGTCCTGGTCCGAGCTTCTTGTTTGTATTTTTAGTTGTTTTCCGGGGAGGGGCACTAACCCTCTGCCAACCCATTACCACAGCATTGTAAATGATTTCCTGGTTTACAGGAAATCATTTGGCTTGCCACTCAGTGTAGAGCTACCCTAAAATAGAGTACAGTACAGTTACACAAAGTGGGTGGATGATGGACGCCTCCATCTACCACCACTTACTGTTGAGATGACAAATAAATGTAACCAGTGGCTTATAATTTAAGAGCATTAATACAAAATTTAAGTGCTTTGAATAAGGATAGCATGGAACAGTATGATACAAATAAAGGAATAAAGAATAATGAGGAATTTCCCAGTACATCAGTAGTGTCACCACAACTGGTTTGGACAAACAGGATATGGTAATTTGTTAGTGACTGCTGTTCTTTTGAAGCAGTTACAAATGACTTCTTTTTATGCTACTTTTCCATGCTTCTTGTAGGCTAGTTATTATTGGTAAATCTGACTGTGGTTCAAATAGCACTGTTTTTGAGGTGATAATTTCTTGTTTTTATTATAGCATCTGGCAGCATGTAGTAACTTTTTTACTTCCATGCTCACTTCCCTGTTTCTTATCATTGCTGGTTCCTTGAAAGCAGTGATAAGAAACAGGGAAGTGAGCATGGAAGTAAAAAAGTTACTACATGACAGTATTGTGATACCAACTCTAACGTACGGAAGTGAAGCTTGGACGTTGTTGGAAGGACACAAGTCAAGAGTGAGAGCAGTGGAAATGAGTTATTTAAGAGGAGCTTGTGGAGTCACGTGGAGAGACAGGCTGACGAATGAGGATATAAAGGAGCGTTGTGGTGTTGATGTGGATGTGATAGGAAGCGTTGTGAGGAACACACTGAGGTGGTTTGGCCATGTGGAGAGGATGGAGGGTGAAAGACTGACGAAGAGAGTGTATGTGAGTGAGGTGGAGGGTGGAAGAGGGAGGGGGAGACCGAGGATGAGATGGAGGGATGGGGTGGAGAGGTATATGAGAGAGGGGGGTGTGAGTTGGGAGCAGGGTAGTGAAATGGCGGGGGACAGGGCGACTTGGAGGCGATTTGTTTGTGGCCACCCCAAACGGGATTGAGGCGTCTGGCAATAGATAGATAGATAGATAGATCTGGCAGCACTTGATGGAGGGGGGAAATGCAGGTGGGAGAAATTGTCAGTGGCTTGGGTGAGTGATAAGCCTCTCACCAAACAGCTGTAGGTCTAATTGATACCGCCAAAACAGAGTGGTGAGACTCAGGGTTTCTAGTGCTTGGTGATAGGATGTGCATGATGCACCCAGAATTATTCTACTGTGCATGCCCTCTTTTATATCTTCTACAGTTGTTGATAATGTGTGGCAGTGAAAGAGGATGACCAACCTGAGGATGCACACTTTAGTTTAGGGAATATGAAGATGGCATATTTATCGCAGAGCTGTTGCTGGGTGCCAAGGGATTTCGTGCTTTTCAGCATGTACAGTTGGTACGTGGCCAGCTTGACTGTGTGTGATGTATGGGGGTTCCAGTGACGTTTTGAGTCAACCATAACTCCACAAATTTGGTGTCCTCCACTATGAGTGAGTGTGAGCCAGTTGTGACGCAGGTGGTGGGACTGCCAGAGCGAATATATATGTTGAAGTGCATCACCTTGATCTTGTTGTGGTTGAGGGAGATGTGATTTAGTGACACTCATGCCTTCCGTTAATATAAGATGTGCTGGTGCTGACTGTAGTCTGGAACACTGTTGTCAGTAGCCACCCCTACAGTTGAGTCATCTACATACTTCCAGTGGTGAGTTGTGTCAGTCAGTGCATCATTAATCAGGATTAGGAAGCATAGAAACCTTATCTTCACCCCCATTGGGACTTCACAAGTCAAGTGTTGGGTGGCCTAGATATGCCCCTGATGATATCTGGTGGTTTGCCAGTGAGTGTGTGTGTGTATTACAGTACTTATCTGCATTTTATTTTCAGGTAGAAAAGAGGAAGGTCATGTAATGGCATATGAACAGAGAGAACCTCCTCAACATAATATATTTGGTATTGGCAACAGTGGTGGGGATGCAGGAAAGTCAAGACTAAGATACAGACTGCCACGCCATCTCCCAAGGCGACCAAATGATATATACCTTGACATAAACTCTGATTTTAAGGTATGAATTATAATAATGATAATTTCTTTAATCAGCTTTGTGAGCAGCATAAGATGATATGGTATATTACTCCTGTAGGAGTGCTGTTACTTTTCAATAATCATTTTTCATTATTATCATCCTGGTTTACCTTCCCAGTCTCACATTGGATAGGGAGATTTAGAGTGACTACCAGAGGCTCCTGGGTAGGCATTTATGACTATATTTTGTGTAGGCAGAACAGGAGCGAGGAGTGAGTCTGCTGAACAAGGAAGGGTGGGTGGTTGTTCATGGACTGGGAGAGTGTTTGCCACAGGCCATAACCTTAGCACTCTCCCTCCAGTCTGCTGTCGTATCCTTGACCACACTCCATACCAACACCTCCACTGTCTTCCTCACAGGTACAGTTACAAGCAAAAGTTCATTGTCACTTCCATGCCATCGCTATGACTACCTCATGAAAAAGTTCAGCATTCACCCGCCCTCCCTGTTATTGCATTATGACTTCCATATTTATAATTCTCCTTCAGCATCAGTGGGCATCCTGCCTTCTCATGCTGTTTTGTTGTGTACTTCATAGTGTATTACTTGTACAGTACATTTTTTTTTTTTTTTTTTACATATGGCAACCTTGAAGCAGGGGCTGAGTATAAAAGCTGCAAGAGTTACTCAGATTTTATATATATCTGTATCTATCTATCTATCTATATTTATATATACTGGTATATAAATCAGCTTCACAGTAAGTTCCCCCAAAATTGGCTATTAAAAGTTCCATTGCTGTCTGTACAGCTGATTTACCATTTTCTCCCAGCTTACAGGACAAGTACCAATTGTTTGGAAAAAGTTTTGCAATTTGGAACACATCAGTGACTTGTGGACTTCATGTGCTTTAATTCAGTTATAGCCCTGATATTGCAGGTGACATAGGAGGCTTTATATCACCCATTCTTCAGCAATTTTCTGTGCATACTACACCTTGTCTGTTGTAAGTTAGGTAATTTATTATCAACATAGTTTGCTTCAGTAACATACAAGTGAATAGTGAGGTGTAATGTGCAGAGTGAATTGTTTAGGAAGAAGTATTATGAACTCTTCAAAGTTGTAGAATGTGACTCAAACACATCAGATAATGGAGATTCGCCATCCTTAGTCATACACCTCAAAGGAGGTACAGTAGTATGGGACTGACAATTCCTTTTGGGGGGGGGGGGCAGACAAGCTGAGGTGCAAGTTGATGATTCTTATAAAATGCTTTTTTTAAGTATGGTTTGCAGAATTATGGTACAGTCAAAGAAGCTACACTCTTCCTAGCTCTGTGTGGTGAAAGTTTACAGCTGGCAAATACAGTGAAAACCATATCTATACCTGTGCTTGCTTCAAATGGTTTGATTTTTCAGTTATGTATTTGTTGAACATTGGGAAGATATTTATACCTCTGTATGTACATACTTATTCACTAAAACTCCAGTGTAGTTAATCAGGCCTTTATAGGAGAATGAACTGTAATACAGTATAAACAGTTGCCTTATGCTAAGTATTATTTACGTATTATTATACTGTACAGTACTGTACTTTATTGCACCATTTCAGATGATGCACATCCTTCATATAGGGGGAGAGATCAAGAGAATAACTCTAAAGGCTACCCAGCTATCCACATCAAAATATCTCTTCAGCAGCCCCCAACAAAAGAGGCGAGCAAAAGCCATGGAGCAAGCAAATCATCTTAGACGAAATTTCTAAGTTTATAGACTTGAACAGCAATGTGCTTATGAATAAAAACAAAATATTGACTCTTCCATCATAATGAACTACTAAAATCTCTGTAATATAGTGATGGAAGCTATTTAATCTGTGAACTAAAATCACCTAGAGTGTCTGTCATATTTACTAGTAACAGATTCGCCAAAAAGCAAAGATGTTCTTCAGCCTGAGAGAATTGACAGTGTGGCTTGGCGTTACAGTGCTCGAGGTAAGTCAATTTACACCATTAAACCTTCTTTTGTGGCTGGTGCATTTTACTTTATTCAACCTGACCAGGGAAAAAAAAAAATGAAAAGCATGTATGCTGGTCATGCGTATGATATGTGGTGGAGTCAGGATTCCAAGGACTTGGATGGTGAGTGAATGAGTGTGTGGCTCATTTCACTAGACATGCTGTTGAATAGTTTTCCCCTCAATCATGTTTTCCCTTCCCATATTTTCCGGACTTATCTGACCCCATCCTTAGGTGAGAAAAAGTTTGGGATGATGATATATTAACAAAATACAATATTGTACTGGATTGATAGGGTTAAAATGAAATTCTGCACTATAATGAAATTGGTTCAGGGTGTACTTCAGGTTAAGAACATCTTATTAAATGTAAGAGCTTCAAAAAAGACACCATTTTGGGAGGTCTTAGTGGTATTTGTATGTGTTGCAGGTGTTTATCTGGCTGACAGCACTGCTGGTGACGTTGGTTCTAGTGGTACTTCACGTTGAGAATGTCATCTCACATGTAAGCTGGTGGCTTGTTCTTGGTCCCATGTTTGTGGCTGATGCGCTCAACACGTACTTCTGTGTCATCGTCCTCATCCGCATGTATCAGGTGGCAGACCTGAAGCCAGCAGCACTCAGGGCCCTTTGGAGCTTCTCTGTTCTCACCTTAGGTTTCACTTTCAAATTCCTTCTGTGCCGGAAGTTGTCTAATCAGGGACACCTTGAGTACTCGGCTGTAATGTCTCCTGTGTTTGTCTTGCTGCAGCTCATCCTGATACGTGCATGTCATCTAAATTGACAGCCCAGGGCTTACTTTCTTCTTATATTATGATGAGTATCCAATAGAAAACTCTTCCATCTTATCTTAATTACAGCTTTCCTGGTATTACCAGGTAATTGAATGCAGCATTAAGTAACATAAATGAGGGTGGTGTTACTAAATATTCTTTTACAATACAGATCCTTTTCAGGATGCTATGTCATCCCTGGCACATGTCAGACAAGGCTGTGTTTTTGTTTATATCCTCAATAAACTGAGAAAAATTTGCCACTTTATTTTAAAACCATTAAGTATTCAGTATAAAGCTGGAAGTAAATAACAGACACCCCACACTTTTTAACCCATTCAACATGATGACTCAAGATTTTACTGCTGCTACCTATACACTGCTGTATTTAGTGCATGAGAGACCATATATAGAAGGGGTTAATGGCCACTGTTCCAGATCCTTTCACAACCAGATGTCTCTAAACTGAATAAAATTACCGTACAAAAGATGTCACTATATTGAAGTACAGTGGAAGTACATTACAGAATCTGTAGAATGGAGTTGTTTAGAAGCTTTACTGTCTGACCATATCTGGCAGCTAATGTATATCTGTAACAAAAATAACCAATAAATGTATGTGCAAATAGGTAGGTCTGTGGGACTTGCTTCTGTGGCTCCAGGCTCCTCTGAAGCATGACCCTAGTGAACAGCATGCTTAAGTCGCCCATATGCTGCTGTCTTGCATCCACCTTTCAGGGGACAGGGAAGCAGCTGAGAGAGGAATGTAAAACCAAGCACAGTCCATTCACTTACAGTAATATGCAAGTTTCTATGACACGAAATGCCTAGAGTGCAACGGGGGGGAAGGGGGTTGAAAAAAATTAAGCAATCTGTAGTGCATGGGTTGGTTTTGAAAATGCGAAATTGGTGCGGCAAAGTGAGCCGATTCCAGTGTCATGCCGCATGACGCAGCCTACCCCTGCACAGTGCACGAGGAAGTGGCTTGTTTCATCTTCACAAGCCATGGCTGTGGATAGTGAAGATCTGTCGATCTGAAATGTAAGCAAAATCTTGGCCATCTTTGATGAGTTTAAAGATGAAGTGTCAACAAAATGAAATCTGTAAATTGCGTGGTCGAGGTTCTGGATGCCATGGAAAACAGCCTCCATTATAACCGAGACAGGCATGCCAAGGAAGTGAACCGAAGGCATCAGACTCTGATCACCACCTTTACTCAACCACAGCAAGATCTAGTGCCCTCAACATCAGACAAGGATGACAATGATGGTGCATCTGTTGTGTCTGCCTTGGACTTTGGGGGGTTCATGACTGATGTGAGTGTGTTGGTGGTGGTGGTGATGTGATGGAGGGTGCTGAGGCTGGGGCACCGTGCCTCGTCCTGCCTTGGAACCCCATCTCTTCAAGTCAACTAAGCCTTTCCTGCATAGATTTTAAAGTAAGGGGTTATTGTGTGGGTTATACTTACTGTGTATATGTGTTTAATGTCCCATAATACATACCCGGTACACAAAATGACAGACTAGGGGCCTAAAGGGTGACTTTTGAGGCAGCCACCTCACCAATTAGAGTTTTCCCCATAAGGAAAGAAGGTCTGGATGATGATGATAAAATTTCTAGACAGCGAGGTCTTCTACCACCCAAACTCTTGCGTATTAAGTGAATGGACTGTAGTTGAACTGCCCAGTCATATAGGAGCCACCACATAATGGCATCCCTCTCCAGCACTTCCTGTGAGAGAGAGCAATAATTCCAGGGGTGGAATGGTGAGTGAATGAGTGTCTGGCCTCTTTCACTGGGCATGTGTTAATGGTACTCCCTCTGTTGTGCTTAATCTTTTCTCACTTTCTGGATCCATCTCACCCCATCATTGAGTGTGAAAAATGATGATGATGAATAAGTGAATGGATGTTTGACTCATTTTGCTGACATTCATAGTATAGTTACTTGCTTATTTCTAAATCTAATTTCTGTATTCTTCCCACGGCATGTTACAAAAAAATGGGAATGGACATGGTGGTGATGACAGTGATGTTCCTGTTGCCTCAAGCTGATCTGGACATTAACCTCGTAGACTGCAAGCTGAAGCTGCCCTTTTCCTGTAGTTCACTGATTTATTCATGGCAGAGTTTCATTTCATTCATTCATTGCCAGACACCATGTATCCCAAATGGGGTGGCCAAGGGCTTAGAGTTAATTGTTTTACAGGGAGGGGCACTAATCCTCCACCAACCCCACTTGACACGTAGGGATGCCAACAGCATCTGATGTTCCCAGGCGGTCACCCATCCAAGTACTAATCAGACCCAACGTCAGAGTTGCCAAGTCATATTGGTGTCACCACATGAAGGCATCCCTCTCCTGAACCAATTGTGATGATAGTAATGGAGGTATATAACACACATCTTGATATAGTGTACTGGTGGTAGACACCATAATTTCATTAAGGCTAATGACAGACAAATTTATTTACCCAAAGGAATTTCTAACAGTAAAAGGATCAAACAATAATAGTCATCATCCCAGCCATTATTCCAAACCTAATGATGTGGTGAGGCAAGATAATTATAGAAGCAAGGAAAGAGGAAGCATAAGAGTGGTCAGAGAAATATCAACAGCATGCCCCAATGAAATGGGCCACACAGTCATTCAAGCCTTTGAAGTCGTGTTCCCAACTTGCAAGCATAACTTCTGCATTTTTTTTCTACATTTCTCTATAGATGTGCTTCACATACACCTGTTGATAGTCATTCCATCAGCTATCAAATTTATAAAAAGTGCCAAACCTTTGTTATGTGATGCTCTGTGCATACAATCAATGTGTAGTACATTGTGAATGAGTGTTTATGAGCGCGAATGAGGGAGAAAGAGACCAAGGATGACATGGAGAGGTATATGGATGAATGGTGTGAAATGCAGGGAAGGCGGCCTGATAGCGGAAGACAGGGAGATATCGAGGTGATTTATTCATGGCCACCTCCTTAGGGATCATGGCCTCTGGCTACATATAAACAAACAGACATAAGTATTATGATTGTTTGATCATGTGGAACACAAAAGACAAGAGAATGGCCATGGGGAAAGTGAAAGGATAAACTTGAATGTCTAAATGATGGCAAAACAGAAAGGGATGAAGGAATACAAGTAAGTCTTGATAAGACTAGAGTACATGGACATCTTTCAGTCTGTTAAACTACCAGTACAAGATATATTGTACTTATATTAGGATATACACTTATCCAGTATCTAGATGAGAAGAGAAGGAGAGAAGTTTCTAGTTCATCTTCATGAGCTGCATACAGTACCATTATTGATGTGATAATACTCTGTACAGTAAAAATTTGCATTCTTCATTTTATATGGCTTAAATATATCAGGGAGTATATATCATTATAATAACCAGGGTGTGATGTATATTCATTACTTCCCACCTCAGAACAGTTCATATTGGGCTATTTTTACACTATAAATGTTATTTTTACATTATGAATGCATTATTGCTTGGAGGAGACAAAGGAATAATACAACAAAATACTACTGCATCACAATCAAACATTCACCAATACTTCCCTGCTGTCTGGCAATGAAAGGTGTACATGAAACAGTTTTATATAACAGCAATATGAAGCACAAAACTAAAGAGTGTGAGAAGGAAGGATTATCTTAAGTTCAGGGATGAATGAGAACTGTTAAAGGCAGGAAACAATGCTGGCAAGGGTTTATTGGCAAACTTTTGCATGTGATAGTGCAAAGAATGTGGTACTTCATATGACCACTAGGGTAAGGAAGTAGAAGAGAGAGAGAGATTAACAGTAACTGAGAGATGTAAGGTCAAAGCAACCAGGATATATTTCTGCCATGGTCATTGCCTTTTGGGGGAAGCAAGGCATAAGTGATAAATTATGATGGCAAATGGTCTCATTCAAAGTAGTTTCTATCACTGAGTATATGAATTTCCACAGGCCACTCCTCAAAACCCCATGATTTTTTTTCATTCTTGGATACTATACTTGAATGTACCACAATATTTTACTGGTATAGCCTAGCACAAAATCAGTCAGGGAAAATACAGCCTGTCTACAGTCATTATTAATTGTAATCAGTTCATGAAAGCATAGTTCAGAACATCGTATATATTATATGAAAAAAATATTATGGAACAGTACATGCCATATTAGGAACTCATACATTTAACTGTATCTTCAGTTTAGCAGTATGTTTCCATGTGATGGGGGGGAAAAAAATGTCATTAAATATGACTTAACACTTTTGCTGCATAACTCAAAGTTCGTAAACAAAAATGATATACATATTTAGAAATGCATCCAGAAACTAAGACTGTACTGTAGACTGAAAACAGAAGTAGACTCTATGATGTGTCAAATAAAAGAATCTCATTATATCTGAAAGGTATATTACTCTTAATCCTATACAGTATACAGAATCATTACATACTACTCTACCCTATATGCACAATCATTATGTACCGTACTAACTTACTCTACCCCTATTATTACATACTAACTTACTCTTATCCCTATATACAATTATCTACTAACCTAACTCTCAGATTTAAGTAATACTGAAGTTACTGTTGAGGACACTGCTTCTTTCAAGGTTTTCCAGCCAGAAGTGAACACTGACTCATTGGCCTCATTTACTGGCCATTCGTTTGGGTTGATATCAAAGTCTTTCATCTTCCTGTCAATGACCCACCACCTCCCTAAGAAGCCCACATCAACGATGCGTTGATGAAATGTCAAATAGCGTGGTTTGAGGTACTCACACCGGCTTTTGAACACACCACATTCTTTTGAGTAGTTATCCACCCACAGGAAAGAACAAAAGCCAATGCTTAACCTGGAAAAAAAAAATAAATAAATAAATAAGTTTCACAAAAATGCGGACAATATATTTTTTTCCAAAGTGTACCTGGCTCTAGGTTTATACAGTATTCAAACAGTACAATACGACCTTGGTCACAATATTTGGGACTGGAAAAAACACACACACACACACACACACACACACACATAAACAGAAGTCATACAAAGAGAACTTATTTGGAATTGGACCCCAATAACATCTCAAAAATTCCAACAATCTTTACAGTAAAAAGTTAAATACTAATGGCTTTTCAGGCAATGTGAAAAGAATTCAGACACTGAGCAGCATGGACAGCTGCCATTAAGTGACCAAGACTGATGCATGCAAGCATATTGGAGCCTTAACATTAAAAGTGAACTAAACAAATAAACAAACAAATACACACACACACACACACACACACACACACACATGGTAAAGAGTGGTCTTAGTACCTGCACTACAGATTATCTACACCACCTTTCTTTTAATCTGATTTTTTTCTGCATACATATCAGCTGACTCAAACTTTTTTTTTTGTCCAGGCAGTTTCCCATGTTTCCCATGCTTGCATGGGTCATCTTTTCACTCAATGTCTGCTTTCCAAGGAACACAGTCTCCTGCAACACTCTGGTCATCCTCTAACCCTATGGGCATTTCTCAGGATCTTATCCCATGTTTTTCTTGATCTACCAGCAGGGACTGTTCTTTCCACTTTCAGGTATTTACAGAACTTTACCCACTTACTCTTATACATTCTCTTCACGTGTCTAATCCACCACAGATTATCCATGTGCATCACCTCATGGGCAGACTGAAATGATCTGGACATGCAGTTGCTTAACCTCCATCTAACTGGCCAAGCAGACTCACTGACCAAAGGTAAGTAACTGCTTCTAAGCAGTCATCCTACATGGACAGTTTGTAGGGATCCAGTGCTACTTGTTATAGACAGTGGCTCACCAGGGTCCTTCCCATGGCAAGATACAGGGAAATAGGAGGAGGTTTGGCTCCCAGGTGGATGCTGTAGCTACCCAACTCAAAGTGCAGTGCTACAATTTGTAGGCTCTCATTGGTGATTGGTTTGGACATGCAGAAAGAAGGTGCATACTGTGACTCATCAGACCAAGACAATACTGTAAAAATAAATATAAAAAGCTATTCTGTATTTACCTCCTAACTAAGCCATGTGTGTAGCAATCCACCATGTAATTGAAGTGACTGTCAACCTCAGGATTACGGATTTTAGAGCTCAGCATGGAAGACTCATTTTTGAATTCTTGCAATGTGTCCTCGTAATCCTTCAAGTCAGGATTTGTCTTCACAGCATAAATAAGCCCAGATATAACTGAAACATGAAGAATATTACAGTAATAATGCACAGATAGTCACTGTTGCCACAATTAACTCACTGAATCTGGTGCTGTAATCTATAGGTTTATTCTTGCTACCTACACATGATTTTATTTATTTTCAGGCAGGTATTTTGTAATGAAAGGGTCATTGAGAGATATATCTAAACCCACTAGTTCAAAAAGTTTTTTTTTCCCTAAGATTAAATCATCCAAAAGTAGCAAGAACATACTACAGTGGCTATAAAATACAACACTGGATTAACATGGTCATTGTGTTAGGTATGAAAGATACAATGGTAGCAGCTAATTCTGTATAACCCCCCACCCCCCACAAAGGAAGGAGGTGGACTGCAGACGGGGGAAACCACAGCCTGCAGTCCACTGACTTAATATTTCAGATGAACCTATGACTGCTGCTATTACTGCTGCTATTGCTGCTGCTGCTACTACTATTACTACTACTAAAATACATGGTATCAATTACTTGGTTTCCATTACTATTACAACTACTAGTATGGTACTTAATATTTTGATCTACTACTGTATATCACCATTACATTAGCTGCCATCTATTACACTGCTGTTACAATTACTACTACTTTGTGACAGATAGTAGATGTAGATTAATCATTCAAAAAAAAGATTGTGTTGTGAACCCTGAAATTACTCCACAATGACATACTTGCTGAATAACTCTATAAAACGATGAATAAAATCACGAGAGGCTTGACCTCTGAGAAAAAGTCCTTCCTGCGAAACCATTCAGCGAAGAACGAAACTGGTCAAGTAATGTACAGGTCTAACACAGGATCAACATATAAGAGCTTCAGCTAGGATTGCCAGATACTACAGTTACTTCCTTGTACAGTATTTCTTCTGGTTGTAGCTATTTTGCCTTCTTAGAATAAAACAGTTGAATGACAATAAATGAACACATCAACATACCAGTACTGTACAATGAGGTCATACTGTACACTAGGATACAGATATTCTACATTCTGGTCTAATATTCAAAAGAACTAAGACAAAAGTACTCACGTGAAATGTAACAGCCAGCCTTCACAGGATGTTTCCGAGAGTCAGCTGCCAACTCAAATGCAACCTCCTTGTAGTCTTGAGCCACCGTCACCCAGTAATCACCTACAGAAGATACAAGTTGATAAATCTAGTATAACAGTACCGTATATAAAAAAATTTCACACTAAAATCAGTGTCAGTATGGAAAGTTTGTGCAAATGAAATTATTTAACTCTTTACTGTTTACAAGGGCCACAAGTACACTACCATAAGTGACAAAATCTATACGGGCCTAGTGTACTGTATAGTACTGTACAGTTGTTATCGTTGTGCTACCCCAGTCTGTCTGATTGAGCAGACACATCAACTGCAGGCATGCTACTGCCCCTACAGGACCATTCCATGCAGTGAACTGGTGTCTTACATGCTGATAACGGTGTGTTGCCATATCGAGGTGTGGGGACTGGTGTGGAGGTTTGGTTCTTGGGTGGATGCCACAATTGCATCTCTCATCCCAGCTAACAGAGGAAACATAGTAGGTTCCACACCACCTCATTATTTGACTACATGGTTACTACCCAGCATTATAATGGTTTCCTGTGTTACAAGAAACCATTCCGCTTGTCAGTGTAGAGCCACCTCAAGTGAAAAGAAGAGTAATAAACAGTGATAAGAAGGATGGAGGAAATAGAATAGAGGGGGGTAAATACAGAAAAATAATGATAGACATGAAGGAAGAAGTAGGCAGCACTAAATCAAGTGAGTGGATGATAGGCGCCCCCACCTACCACCAACTGTACAGTATTTTGGTTATCCTGCTTTAGTCAGACTGTTTTCAGCAGGTGGAACTGCGGCATTCCTACAACTTGAATACGAAGCTGTAGTTGCATGGAATTTGATGAGCCATAGTTATGAGGTAGGAATAAGGCTCTTTAGTTACTAGTCAGATTAATCATCCACTTAACCACTAAATGGGCTGAGAGGGGTTAGGGATCTTCTTTAGATTAGAAAAAATGCACCATTGGTACCAGACTGTTGATTTCTCTCATTCGTTCATACAGTATATCTGATGCACGACATGCACTTCTACGGGTATTTACCAAGCTAAGGAAAACCTAGTCAGACTAGGCTAGTAACAGTAACCCCTATACAGTACTAGGAGGGTATGCGCACATGTACAGTGCTGCACAATTAAGTGTGCATGGGGAGGAAGGGATTTGTTATTCTGATAGCAGGTAGTTTTATTCAGCTCAAGACAGCCTCTTGGTAGTGGCTTTTTTATTTTTGTATTTTTGTCTGACTTTGAGCAAAGTTCATTCTCTGAGGCCCTGCAGATCTCCTAGCCACATTCCATACACCTTCATATGTCACATCCAGCTCAAAAATCAATCATAAGTTTACTAAAATTGTCTGGAAGCAGCAACAGACATAACATATCAATATAGCGTGGAAGTTAATGGCCACTATATTAAAGGCATATCTAATTTTGACTGGGCTATTATTACCACTCTAAGTAAGAGAACTGTACAACAAAGAATCATTCATACAGTAAACTCTCTCTAATTCGAATCCAAATAATTCAGAAATCGGTTAATTTGAATCTTCTTTAACCACCAGACAAATAATTTTAATTTGGACAGAAATTTAAATTAGCGAGACAAGTCCGAAAATGGTTCCAGTGATAAGTGGACGTGAACAGTTTTTGTAGTGATAAGTGTAGTAATAAATGTAATTTTTAAGAACTGTACAGTACCTTCAGTATATACAGTTAAGTATACTGTACTCTACTACTGTGTTAAAAGACTTCATTATCAAGGTTTGACATTATTTTATTTATTGTATTGTGCACTCTTTGTGTATAAAGTAATAACATACTGTACTGTTCAATGCTTTTGTGTAAAAGCCATGTTTTAGTGAGCAAGGGTGTGATTTGGGGATAGGAGCAAGCATGAGCTCCAATAATTTAGATTTTTGGATAATTCGACATAGGGTTCCCCCCAATTAATCCAAATTATAGAGGGTCTACTGTATAATCAAATTTAAAAAGTAACTTACAGAAAACAGTAGTGTAACACTTAATAACTTGCAGTGGTTAGCTAATTCACACACCAAAAAAAATAAAGAATATTGTACTGTATTCCATACATCAAGAAAAAAAAAAAAAAAAACTTACCCCATTTTTGCAAAAAACCACCCTTCAGTTTCTGTGGCAGCCTGATTCTCCAAGGCTTTTTGGTAGACAGTGATGACATTTGCCGCACATGGGACAGCATGGTTCCTGTTTTCCATATGCAGCTAACTGAAAATATGGGCAAATGAAAAAAAAAAGGAGAGAGAGAGAGAATAGTTACCGTACTGCCAGTCCCATTCTACCTCCTTCCATGTGTAGGAATTCCAAGCAAGGCTAGGCTACTACAGTTCAGCACACTGAAAGAGCAGATGACCCACCTACTAACCCTGATGGCATTGACGTTGTTGGAAGGGCACAAGTCAACAGTGAGTGCAGTGGAAATGAGTTATTTAAGAGGAGCCTGTGGAGCCACATGGAGAGACAGGCTGACAAATGAGGATATAAAGGAGAGCTGTGGTGTGGATGTGGATGTGATAGGAAACGTTAGGAGGAATACACTGAGGTGGTTTGGCCATGTGGAGAGGATGGAGGGTGAAAGACTGATGAAGAGAGTGTATGTGAGTGAGGGGGAGGCCGAGGATGAGATGGAGGGATGGGGTGGAGAGGTATATGAGAGAGGGGGGTGTGAGTTGGAAGCAGGGCAGTGAAATGGCGGGGGACAGGGCAACGTGGAGGCGATTTGTTTGTGGCCACCCCGAATGGGACTGAGGCGTCTGGCAATAGATAGATAGATAGGTTTTTCTCAGGCAAGGTATAAAATTTTTGCTTTTTGCCTAACTTCAACTCGTTAATTTGAAATTTTATTTTCTTTGTTCTCTTTTTTTGAACATACTATGATAAAGTACAGCTATTCAGCTTTAAAATGACACCAAAACCAACATTCTATCATGAAAAGTGTATTTACACCGACGAGCAATCAAAATAAAATATTGGGCCGCAAAGATGTGGGTTGGCGTGAGTGGCTGACTCTAGCACAGACATAATCTACCCGGCCCAGAAACCTGATAGGGTTAACAATGAAATACGCTAGTTATGAAGAAGTGCTACGGAAAGGGCAGAGCTACAGTAACCTTAAGCTGTTACTGAGCTTCGTATGTTGTAACAGGCAAAGTCTATGCAACTTAGGGTAAAAGAAACACTCCTGACCACTCACACAGCTGCACTTCTTTTCCCCACAATGTGTTAGTTGCAAGGGCTGAGGGATCCCAGAAATAGTGTTTATGATTGTACCTAGTCAATTTGTCTACTTCCCGCCCGGAAAAACTAGCGACATTCATCATCTTCTTTTGAATCTAGATTTGATTTGACGAAATATTTATTGTTGTAAAGGGTACACTGATTCAGTTTGGCTGTCTCTGCTTCACCCATCATCTGCTCATATATACTAAATTCTTTCCCAACCTTCATAGCCGCCTTCTTGACAGTACCTCTCGCAACAGTGGCTAATCCAGTCACCTCTGCCCTCACACATAAACAGGTGTCAGTTATTTTTTATCATTGGAATAAGTTCCAGTTAGAGAGATCATCAAAAGGAGCTTGTCTGTCGATCTTATTTTATTTCCTGATTATTCGGAGTATTTTTCTCATTCGCTTTTAAGTCCTACTAAAATCCGACCGGGAGCCTTATTAGCTCTGCCTAAGGTTGACGTTTGGGAGACTTGTAATGATTATCTTAATAGTATATGACAGGCACAGAATGATTTGGTAATTAATCAGTAACAGTATAAATTGCCGGTTGAAGCAAATAGAGAATTAGAGATGCTTCCGGTGAACAGAGAGTGAGGATACGGAGAGTCTGAGGAGGGCAGTGAACGATCATATTTGGAAGGTTGTGTTGTGATAACACTACGGTAGATTTCCAAAGGGACCACAGTGTTATCAGGCTTTACTGTCGGCATAATACACTCCAAGGTGACATTTTAGCAGTCTAAGCCTCGTTGAGGAGCCCACTGGCCTACTAACGTCAACACATAGGGGAAGTGTGAACTACTGTAGATTGTGGACAAGCCCCCCAAATCTGATCAACGTGTGTGATGATGGCAGAACGTGCCTAGACAGTGTCGTTGCTGACAACATTACAGTGTGGTATACAGACTGATCATATTAGCCATTACACATGATTGTCAAGATTTTTTTTAACAGTTGTACATGTTCCATAATATTTTAAAAACTAGGGGGTTTGCTCATATCTTTTCATTGTTTTGATAGTATGGCTGAATAGGTGGTGGTGTTGGGATGGTCACCCTCATGATAAGATAGCAAAGTAGGCTTACAGTACCTACTATGTGTGTATCATGAGTGCATTAGCAGTCCAGAACTACGGGTGGTAATATCCCTGAAATGCATATTAGCAAAGTGTAAAATAATACTGAACTATGTAAGTTAATAGAAGTAATAATGGTGTTCATATACTCATTTTACTCAAACTTTGCTGGAAATTGCCATCTTCCTTGAGTGCAGAGTAATTAGATTAACACTAGAAAATTATACATGCCATGAGAAAGTAGTATGGAAAAAATGTAAAGCCTTAGTATTGTCCTCTTGTGCCACTGATGTGAATGAAATAGACAGCAAAGGGATGAAAATATGGGCCAAGTTAAGATTAAAACAGTCTCATATCCAGAGTTAGTAACAGCTGTTCCAAACGAGGGGGTAAGATTAAAGTCTTAATGAACAGATGTCTTATAGCTTCATTTCTTCATTTTGTTGCCTCTGTTACCAGCCAAGCCTTTGTAATTACAATATTGCAAACTTGTAATTTGTATTCCGGGCTGATCAGAAGCATTAGTAGGCTATTGGGGGAGGCGGTGGCTCAGTCGGTAGAGAGGTGGCCTGTGGACCTATCGGACCCAGGTTCAAATCCCCGCTGGGGCAGGGAACAGTTTAAGGATTTGAATTTCATATAAAGTAGACTTTACCGATCTACTAGAAAGTCTGCTGACATGTCGTGAAAATACCCCTGCTAATACCATTACATCAGTCCTGTATGAGACAGCCCTAGCATGTATTCAGTATGGATGGTTGGTGTTACTGCTAAAGTGGTGACATGTAGAGGTGTACGATATGTAGGAGGACTACTGGGCCTTGGGAGCAGGCTGTTAAGCCTATGCCCAGAGTCGAGCACTTAAAAAAACAAAAACAAAAACAAAAAATCATGTGATCATACCATACCAACCTTACAGCTTGACTTTTCAACAAATTCAAAAAATCAAACATTTGCTTTCATTGTTGTGTACAGGATAAACTGATTTTTTATATCCTTTTTCCTTTACAGCTATGAAGCATGACAATCACAGTCACAGCAGAACATGTTTACCAAGAGCCAGTGGAAGTGGTAGCAGCAACACACCTCTGCAAATTCCCCAATGACTATGATCCAAACATTCTCAGTTGCACAACAGTCGAGAAGAAGCGAATGGGGGATGGCCGCACCTACACCAGGAGAGTGGCTGCTGTTAGGAATGTTTTACCTCACATACTAAGAAGAGTAAGTTCTTAGATTTGAGGGGAGAAAACCTGTAAGACTTTTTCTATCTATCTATCTATCTATTGCCAGACGCCTCAATCCCGTTTGGGGTGGCCACAAACAAATCGCCTCCAAGTCACCCTGTCCCCCGCCATTTCACTGCCCTGCTCCCAACTCACACCCCCCTCTCTCATATACCTCTCCACCCCATCCCTCCATCTCATCCTCGGCCTCCCCCTCCCTCTTCCCCCCTCCACCTCACTCACATACACTCTCTTCGTCAGTCTTTCACCCTCCATCCTCTCCACATGGCCAAACCATCTCAGTGTGTTCCTCATAACGCTTCCTATCACATCCACATCCACACCACAATGCTCCTTTATATCCTCATTCGTCAGCCTGTCTCTCCACGTGACTCCACAGGCTCCTCTTAAATAACTCATTTCCACTGCTCTCACTCTTGACTTGTGTCCTTCCAACAATGTCCAAGCTTCACTTCCGTACGTTAAAGTTGGTATCACAATACTGTCATGCAGTAACTTTTTCACTTCCATGCTCACTTCCCTGTTTCTTATCACTGCTTTCAAGGAACCAGCAACCTTTCTTCCCTGCTGTACCCTTTCAAGCACTTCACCCTCCAAACCTCCATCCTTACTCATCACACTACCCAAATACTTAAACGTACTCACATTTTCCAATTCCTCACCATCTAAACTCGCTGTACATTCACTAACTTCACCTCTTTCAAAGACCATCACTTTACTCTTCCCTACATTCACCTTTAGGTTCCGTTTCTTACACACTCTCTCAAACTCATCCACCAAGCCTTGCAGCTCCCCTTCGTCTTCACTCAACAACACAGTATCATCTGCAAACAACAGTACAGGGAGTTTCCAAACACTATCCTCTCTCACCAGGGCCACTCCAACATCCACTACCCTACCTTGTACCTCTTTTATTACCCCATCCATGTACAGATTGAACAACCATGGAGACATGACACATCCCTGTTTCAAACCAACTTTCAAAGAGAAAAATTCACTTAGTTCACCATCCACACGCACTGCAGCCTTCGCACCATCGTACATACTCTTCACAGCATTCAACAACTTCCCATCTACTCCATATATTCTTAACACTTTCCACAATCCTTGTCTATCCACCCTGTCATATGCTTTCTCCAAATCCATGAAAGCCGCATACAACTTCTTTCCCTTCTCTAGAAACTTTTCCACTAAAGATCTAAGAATGAATATCTGATCTACACAACCTCTTCCCTTCCTAAAGCCTCCCTGTTCTTCTCCAACTAATTTCTCTGTTCTTTCTCTAACTCTGTCTATAAGTATCCTACCATACACTTTTCCTATTATACTAAGAAGACAAATGCCCCTATGATTACCACACACTTCTTTTTCCCCTTTTCCTTTGTACAAGGGAATAATTATACCTGACTTCCAATCCTCCGGGACTCTACCTTCCTCCCAGGCCAATCTGCACATCTTCCACATCCATTCTACTACTATCTCTCCCCCATGCTTCAGCATTTCACCACACACTCCATCAATTCCTGGGGCTTTCCCCGATTTAACTTTCTTCATTGCTTCCACAACTTCTATCCTACTGATTTCTTCCTGTCTTCTCACCTCTCTCCTTCTCCCAGCCATTCCCCAGCCACTTATACTCGCATTACTTCCATCCTCTACGTTCAACAATTCCTTAAAGTGTTCTCTCCATCTGCTCACTTTTTCTCCCTTCTCCACTAGTAATCTACCATTTTTATCTTTCACTCCCCTGTTAACTTCACTTCCACCCTGTCTTACTCTTTTCACTTCTCTCCAGAACATTTTCTTACAGTCCCTCCACTTTACACTCAAATTCCTTCCAAATTCCTCATCCACTCTCTTCTTACTCTCTCTTACTAATCTTTTCACCTCTCTCTTCCTTTCCACATATAACTCTCTCTTCCGCCTCTCAACTTCTTCCACGCCCCTATTTCTCACCCATTCATTGTATGCTTTCTTCTTTTGTGCCACAGCCTGTTTCACCTCTTCAGTCCACCACGCTGTTCCTTGCACCCCCCTCCGCCTTCTCTTCCTTCCACACACCATATCACATGCTGCACATATTTCTTCTGTAAATATCTTACACACACCTTCCACGTCTCCCATCTGCTCCAATTCATATTTGCCCAATCGGTCCTCCACTTCTCTCTTATACTCTGCCTTTTTCTCATCCTCTTGTAACCTTTCCACTCTCCTTGCAACTACTCCTTCCTCTTGTCTTTCCCTTCTTTTATCCCTCCATCTCACTTGCATCCTAATTCTGGCCACCACCAAGTAGTGGTCAGAAAGTCCACTCCCCCAACCTCTATACACTCTTGCATCCTTTACACATCTTCGCATCCTTTCATCCACACACACATAATCAATCATTGCCTTCCTTTCATTCAGTTCACCACCCACCCTTCTCATCACTCGCCATGTATACCTGTGGATCATTTTATGCCTGAAGAGGGTATTGGCTATCACCAACCCCCTCCCAGCACAAATGTCCACTAACGCACTCCCATTCTCACCTATCTTGGCAGGCACACCCCACTCACCAACTATTCCATCCACCTTCACATTACCAACTTTACCATTCATATCACCAATCAAAAACACTCTCTCATTCCTTCCAAACTTTTCCATGCACATTTCCACATTTGTCCAGAACTCTTCTCTCACTCTTCTAGCACGATCTTGCGTTGGCGCATACACACACACAATCGCCCACATTTGTATTCCAACTTTCAACTTTACCCACACAATCCTTGACCCAACTGATCCATACTGTCTTATGCTCTTCTTCCATCTTTTACTCACAACTATACACACTCCTTCCTTTGCCCTCTCATTCTCATCTACTCCTGCACATATACCCCATCCATACTCCCATTCTCTCACACTTTCTCCTCTCCATTTTGTTTCAGTTATTCCACATACATCCACTTTCGCACCCTGAAGCACCTGGACAATCTCTCTCTCTTTCACCTCATCATTCGCTCCTCTTACATTCCATGTACTCATTACCAAGTCCTTTGTCCGGTCCTGGGTCGTCAACGTTTGGTCAGTCCTTGTCCGAGGCTTCTTGTTTGTTTTTTTAGTTAGTTGTTTTCCAGGGAGGGGCACTAACCCTCCGCCAACATTGTGTCCAGGCATAAGTGGGTTGGTGGTCTCAGATCTGGTTCCAGGGCCCAGTGAAACAAGATCAGAAGCCCGTAAATTGTTCCCTCCAAGAAAAAACAAAAACAAGATAACAGAGAGCCAAATTTAAGATCTGTTAATTTTGAGATGCCTGGACACACTGCTTTTGAAAGACTGGAGAGCATAAGCAGTAGGAAATAAAGACAGAGGGAAACAGTTCCAGAGTTGACCTGTTGCATACATGAGTGTTAGATGTGTGAATGATGAGTGTTAAAGGCTAAAGGTGGAGAAGGTACCTAAGGGAGAAAGATTTAGGATAAGCCTGCTGAATGTCACATTCATTACGAAATTCCTGTACATTGTAGCCACCATACTTTCTCTTATTTTTGTCGTAAATGCAATACAGCACAGTACAGTACAGTGCTATATCTAAATGCCCTATGTTTTATTGGGGAAGTAGGGTTAAGACTGAATACTAGTTAACTTCATTGTGTAGGCTTTGGTAATTGTCAGGTATAATCCTGGCTCTATCTGGTTGCAACAAGACCCCCTTGCAGGAGTCAGTGCTGCTGTCACAGAAAACATCATGTTCTGGAATACCATTATCTTTGGGTGGCTTTGCATTGGGTGACAAGCCAAATGGTTTCCTGTAAGCCAAGAAACCATTTACAAGCTGGGTGGTAACCATATAACCAAACCATATGTGCTCCCTACATGTCAACAAGTGGGTTGGTGGAGGGTTAGTGCCCCTCCCCGTAAAACAAATAACTCAAAGTCAAGTGGCCACCTCTTTGGGATTATGGTATCTGGCAGTAGATAGTAGATACTGTAGATAGAATATTGTTAGACTTTATGATCAGTGACCTTTATTGACTTTTTTTTTTTTTTTTTTTTTAGCTGTAAAGTCAACAGTAGCTAAATGCATTATAATTTCCTGGTTGTTGTTGTGCTACCCCAGTCTGTTTGATCAAGCAGACACATCAACAGTAGGCAAGCAACCGCCCCTGCAAGGCTGTCCCTTGCAGTTAATTGATGTTCCCATGCTGCTCACAGTGCTTCACTGTGGTGTGGGGAACAGTGTGAAGACTTGGTTCATTGGTGGATGTTGCATTTGCATCTCTTCACCCAGTTAACATGGGTGCCATAGTAGGCTCCACATCACCCCAGTATTTGGCTGTATAGTTACCACCCAGCAGTGTAAGTGGTTTTTTGGGTTACAGGAAACCATTAGCTTGTCACCTGGGTTACAGGAAACCTTAAGGCTTGTCACTCAATCTAGAACCACCTGAAGTTGAAAGAAGAGTAATAAACAGTAGCAGGAAGGGTGGGAGAAATACGTAGTGAGGAGGATGGACACAGAATGAGACATGAAGGAAGAAGTAGGTAGCACTATATCAAATGAGTGGGTGTTGTTAATCTATATTGCAATCAGAAGGCTGATTTACCAATTTCCCCCTAGGCTAATTTAGAATACCAATACTGCCATATAGGAAATGTAATATTTTGGAACATAATGAGGACTTCCTATACCTGTATGTAAACCATTATTATTTGATTTACAGGTAAAGAGCCTGCAAGAAGAAGAGTTCCAGATCGAGGAGGAATGTTGGTGGGATCGAAATTTAAGGAAGTTTAATGTGAAATCTCGTAACCTCTCCGTCACTGACTGGGTCACCATGGCTGAAGCTTCCACATACAGTCCTCACCACCAAAATCCAAATTGGTAGAGATCTTATGTATCCTGTATTTGTACCCTTGAGTTTGTGGATGCTTTTTCAGTGTGCAGTATCTAGCCATCTCAAACTGGCAGGTTTAGATTACAGCCTTAACATCTTTCAGTGTTAGAGGCCTTCGCTAAGGTGGTTGAAGTTATTTTTGCTGTAGTCTACATAAACTAAGAAAGACATCATCCAGAGTCAAGGGGTTAATCTATACAAGTTTTGTGTGTGTGTGTGTGTGTGTGTGTGTGTGTGTGTGTATTCCCTCTGCTACCAGATACTTTATTCAGCTTAGGTGAGATGGAACTAGAAAGGTCAGATAAAGCCTTAATTAACCCCATTATTACTAAGGGATTCTTAGCAAGCTGAATAAATTTGTCCAGAAGAATAAAAGAAAATTGTACCCTGAGGTTAAAGCGGTTTTTAATTACTGTGTTATTTTTAGTAAAAAAGGTTTTTATCAGTAGTTATCTATGATGTAAAAAATGAGGTAGGGAGCAGCTGTGCCTTGATGGAAGATGGCACCCTACCACATTGACCGTGGGCCTCCTCACAGGATGCATGGTTTATTGGGGAGATGCTCCCAGATTTAAATCTCAGTTGTTTCTCCTCCCCAGAGGTGCAAAATAACATCATGGCTCCCCTCCATGCACACAGTTCTGTTTGTCAGTCTGTGCTGACACAGAACGTGCCTGTCACTGTATGACAGAACCACACAGCACAACTAGGTACATAAAATAATCGCCACACAGACATAACCAGACCCACTTAAACATCACACCTCCCAACATTCCAGCATTAGCAATGAAGAATCACTTACATCTTACCTTCATGTGCAGAGCACTACATCTCTGTCAACACTGTATTACAGGCCCACATCCCAGCAACCACACATCAGAGTTATCAAAAAGAGCTGATCAAGTTTTCTTAGCCGGGCTTAGATTAGGACATCACCCAGCCTTCCTCAGCTATCAGCTTAGTTATTGGTATGGGTGGAATCAGAGGTGACACATGGTCTGCTTGTTGAATAGGCAGACGCACATACCTTACATAACAGAGCACCACACAGCACATGCCACACCAAGATGCAAGCACATTAACAACATTGGTATAGTATAGGGAACCTGTGGGATGACCCTGTAGGAGTAGTTGCCTACCCATGGTTGATGGGTCTGTTGAGTCAGGCAGACTGGAGTTGAGCAGCAGCAACTAATACTATATGTGAAATTTTCCTTGTGCTAATAAATTATGTTTCTTTTCAGGACACACTTTGAACAGGAGGGAGTAATCACAGTGCATGGACTTGGAACACTTGGCTCTCTTATTGAAATGTTTGGGAAGAGGTACTGTCTTTTGCAGTTTTAACTGTGCTGTCTCGTGCTCTAGCTATCAGTTTACCAGTATTTTGGTTCTGGAGAGGGACACTGTCTTGCACTGGCACCATTATAACTGGGTTATGCAAATGTCCTTCAGTTTCTCTGTCCTCCAAAAGGAGGATGTTAGACTGCAGAAAGAGTAACTTCAGCGTGTACTCTGCTGGTTCATATCCAGATGAGCCAAGGGTCAAAACAACATCTGTCAGCCATACAGTACCAATACTTTATTACTATATCAGGAGGATTAAGGCCTAGGACTAATGCAGACCATTAAAGTGAGAGTGACCTTCCATCTGCCCCAGAGTGTTATCTGAGCAATAAATACCAGCCACCCCTAAGAAGGGGGTGGAGGCCACATCTGAATGGAGTGCCATAACCCCATAGACCACCAAGTGTCCGTTTGGTTTGTTGTTATAAACTCGCATTGAGTCAATGTGTAGCTCTTTTTCCTAACAATATTTTAGTACAAGTATATTCTGAGTGTCGCATTTGATGTTAAAACTGATTATTCTCAAGGCAGTCCTTTTCATCACAGCTTTCATCAACACCTGTAATACAAGTCTTGCCTAAGTTGCAGATAATTATATGGTCATAGTCATCATCATCATCGTCATCATCACCCAGACCTCCTTTCCCACCCTAGGGCTGGGTGAGGAGTAGCAAGTTAGAATAAAACAAAAACTGTGTCATTGGATTGATGGGGCTCAGTGGTAATATGACTATTTTTAATGAATTTCCATTTCTGTTTGGGTAATACTTTTTTCTCCTCGGCAGGTTTCTGAGTGTAGGTGCCCAGCGCAGTATTGCAATAACAGAGAAGCTTATGGCAGAGAGGGGCAAGAAAATTAAATCTTTTTGGTATTCAGAGTTTCTCTTTGCTTGAAGTAGGAAGAACTAATAATGTCATAGGTCCCTGTCTTTCTCTGTCCCTCTCCAGAGATGCTTATTTATTCTTGTGTACTGTATCTTTATATAAAATGCTGTAATATGTTTGGATTGTTCTGGCAGTGTTGACATGTTTTTATTGTGCTAATCAGCTCAAAAGCATACTGATTTCTTGAGTGTATTATTGTAGCTATATTTATGAAGTAAGAACATAGTACTTCACCCTTTCTTTAAGTGGTGAAAAATGCCAGGATAGGAAAAGTGTCAGCATTCTTTTTCTTGACTTTGTTATAATTACAGTCACATTATTTTAGCTCTCATTGCCTTGCAGTAACACAAATTTTTCTTTGAGGTACTCTCAGTACTACCTGATCCAGTTCCTTCCCCTAGGGTTTTTACTTTCCTAACAGCAGAGTTGTTTTTGATTGAAGCTGCATTGATTTTGGTTTTTGGTGGAGAATTGTTCCTAAATATGAAAAGACTGTGTGTAGTTTACTTCATGCAATGCAGTATATATATATATATATATATATATATATATATTGTATACTAGAGAGAGAATGGAGGTATAAATGCTTCTAGAAAGAAAGCAGGAAACAGATATTCAGGAAGAAACAGGGTACATCAGCATGCTCAGAGATAGAATGGTTAAGGTAAAAGTAGGTGTATTTACAACAGTAGTTTAATTCTGTGTTGTTTCCTTTCCATTTACAATATAGCGGGTATTTTTTAGCACAAGATGGAAAGCAGATTTTATAGTGGAGCCCATGGTTGTTTTTGCTAAAGTATAGTTTAAGAGGAGTGTGATTACTGTGATTAGGTACTGTATGTATTTTTATCTATTTCTTAATTTATATCTTGATCTCAGATAACTCAGTTTTTTACATTGCTTTTCCAGAAGTGGTATAAGTGGTACAAAAAATTCTTTTTAGCAAGTTGTTGCAGTGTTAAGTTCAGTGCCTTCCATGTCAGAGCAGGTACTCAGAACCTTATTATTGACTGCTTCAGTCTGATGATATACTGTACTTGTCTTATAATTGCTGCCTTTAGATCATTTCATTCAGCTTAGGGAGAGAAATAAAACTGTGAAGGAGTTAATGGACACTGTTTCTAGCTTCATCACTACAAATGGCTTCTCTAGAGTTAAAAAAAAAGTCTGGTTGTAGCAACAGTGCACCGTAAGAGTATGTGTTTCAGGGGTTTAATACAGAGAGTGCGTAGGTGTGGACAAACCCCCAGTTTCGTACTGTAATTTATGATGCATGTGGTAATGACAACTGAAAATGTATGACCTTTTTGTTTCATTGCTAACTGCATTATGTGATGAGGGGTACTTTGACCCCATCTAACAAATACAGTTGTTCCTTGGGGGAATGTGGAGTCTACTATGGTACTGTACCTCTTTTAATTGGGCAGAGAGACACAAATTTAGCATCCTCCATACTCCTTCAGGTGCCTTGCTATGGTGAAGCAGTCTGCTGTAAGGGAACATAGGTTCAGTGCACAGGATGACCCTGGAGGAGCATTTGCTTGCATGCAGTTGATAGTCCGCTTGACCAGACAAACTGGGGTTAATAACAACAATAACAAGTGTTCCATAAATGACTTGGAATTTAGGGTCTTGTTTACACCTATACACTTTCTTGTTTTGATAATGCATTAGTTAGTACTTCATGTCCCGTAGTTCAGTTTTATTATGATAGATGGTGATTATTATTATTATTAATTATTATTATTTTTATTATTGTATGGTTGGTGGGGGTGCTCACCATCCACTCACTCGATGTAGTGCTGCTCTCAGGTGTCTGCCCTTTCCTCTCCTCCATCCTTCTTTCCTTCCATCCTCTTCTGTCTTTCTTTCCTTCATTCTTTCCTCTTCCTTTTGCCTGTGGGTGACTCTGCACTGAGTGACAAGTCAAATGGTTTCCTGTACACCAGGAAACTATTTACTATGCTGGGTGGTAACCATATAACTAAATTTTGGCACCTGGTGGTTTAGTGGGTAATAACGTCACTCCAATCGGATTGAACTGGTGAAAGTTTATATCCAAGAGGTTGTTGGGGTTTATTGCTCATGTAATGCCACTCAGGGATGAGTGAGGCTGGTCACTCTCATCTTAAGGGACTTCAGTTCATTTTTTTGGTTGAAAGTGAAATTATGCATCAATTTACATGAAATTTTACTGGATAATAGCAATATTTGGCAAAACTAATCCTTGAGCTTTATTTGTAAATGATTAATTTAATCACTGATATTTTTAAAATGATTATATTTTTACTCACTTAGGAGCAGTAGTCAGTGAAAATTAAGTTAAATATATTAAGATTTTACTGAATATTTTTTCTTTTTTTCATGTATCATCCTGAAGCTTTCTACATGCATAAGTAGGTATCATAGCTATTATCCAGTATAATTTCATGTAGATTGATGCATAATTTCATTTCCAACCAAAAATCTGAACTGATGCCCCTTAAATGTCAGGACCAACTTGCCTAGCCCCGGGCTCCTACGCCCCTCATGGGGCAATGTAGAATTGGATGATGAATGAATGAAATTATTACTGTTAGACTGGATGATGGATTGAATATTATTATCATTATTATTATTATTGCTGTAAAATCCATTCACTGTATTTTTCCATCACTTAATCATACTCATTTATTGAATATGAAAAACTGTCATTAGCCTATAGGTGAAGTTAACTGTCCATTTTTCACCAGTGAATATTCACTGTGTTCTCTTGAATACCTGATGTAGACTGGTGCATCACAAATATGAATATCATTCCAGTTATATTAGAGAATCATCGCATAGGAATGATGTAGTGCCTTTAGTGTTATATTTTTAAAAACCACAAAAGTAAATGTACTAGGCAAGAATGAAGATGATGAAAATTCATGGTAGTATACAGCATATTTTGCAAAGTACAGTGGCAGACGATGCATTAACTCTCTTTATGCATGACCCCATAAATACTGTAGTTTTTATCCCAGATTGGCTCCGGTTCTTTTAGTAAAAGATTTTTTTTTCTCACCAAAATATCACACTTTGTCTTCAGAAAGGATTGATCACTCTTATAATCTAATCCAAATTGAGAAAAACCAACAAAAAGTTGGTAGTTAATTATATTTTGAAAATAAAACTCGACTTTCACACATTTATCTCCTGATTTCAGTAAGGTTTCTGGCATCAAAATATACAGTTTTGCAGTTTGTATATTAAAAGTTTTAAAAAACCCAGCATGATTTCAAATAATTGAACAAAAATAATGGAAAAGTTGCAGTATGCCAAGTTGGTAGGCAAAATAGTTGAGACATTTCCCTTATGTGTTCCCAGATTTATCACCACTTCCTTTGAGAGAGCATGTACCCAGTCTTGCATGCTTCAGCAAATGTTCTTTCATTAAGAGCTACATCTTTGCTCCTTACGAAGACAGGAGTGCATAGCAGAAAATCTGCACAAATTAGCTGAGATACCATTGTGCCAAGTGCCATGTGATTTTGTAGTTGTCATTGCATATATAAATGCGAGATTGTACAAGGGAGATTAGTTTATATATTTTTCTGTAATATATATTTTTTTGTATATCATATTATGCCAGAAGTCATAATTTCATAATGGAACTAGAACAAAGCTTATAATGTCATTATACAACTATATCACAGTGTGCGTGAAGTTGTAATATGATTTTGGAACTAAATAGAACAAAACTTTTAATTTGCATAATTAAACAGTTACTGCAGTAGATGAGTAGTGTGATGAAATTAATCTTTACTGATAAAGGTGAAAATAATGTACTGGTGCTGTACTTAGTATTAACTCAGTATTTTGAAGGTATAGGAACTGTGATGCATTGTATCACTCCTCTTGAAATTGCTGTACTTGTTTATACAGTATACTTGTATACTGTATTAAGCTGTGGGATGGCTCCCTTATGGAAGCATTTTAAAGAAAGTCTAAGGTTCACTAATAATTTGGTTGGAGTAGGGTGGAGTTGCCTTGGTCAGTACAAGTTGATGTAATGTACAAATCTGCTAAAGACACCATTTATACAACAATGCCATTGAACCCAGTGTCTTTGGCAGCGCCATCAAAGTACCGATCAACTCACCACCTGGCATGTGTATACCTCCTGCATATTGCGGTAGGAGTAAGGTTTCTGTTTCCCCTCATCCCTGATGTAATTTGTCATTATACCTGTGCTTACATTTCCTGAGTCATCAGAATACTCTAGATCATGGTAATATAGGTAAAGGTGGTGAATATTAGCAATAAGACACAATATAAGTGAGTATAAAAGTTGTGGGATTAGTTATAATGTAGACATAATTACTTCCTACACAACATGTGAAACATGGTCCATATATGACATTGTAGGAGTGTATGATACATTGCACCTATGTGTGGTACTTTGCACCCACACTAACTTGTGTATATGATTTTCTGTGTTTAGTAGTAAGGAGATCAATTATTACATATTTAATAAATTTGATACATATATACAGTACTTAAATACCATATAGGTGATGTAGTGCACTAAAATACCTGAATAAAATCTACAGGGGGTAGGGAAGAAAGATAAAACATGTGCTTTGACAGATAATAAATCATTAATCAGTGAAGTGAGTGAGAAAGAAAGGGGAGAAAAGCAGATAAAGAAAGAAATTTGACAGTGAGGTGGGCAAAAGACAACTCTTGTGAATGAAGACATAGCTTAGGTTCAACCATAGGGCAAGGTAGAGACATATCTTAGTAACAAAAGGACAAGGTAGAAAGGACAGTTTTGTATTCTCATATGTTCTATGCTAGGAAATAAATACAGTCTATAAAGTGAAAGGAGTCCTCCCAACACCTTCCAGACGAGCAACTAAAAGACTTGCTAGCTTAATTAAATTTCTCTTCTCTCTTTCTCATTTCAGTTCTCATTATACAGGAATATGATTTAGGAACATAGTTTTCCATTCTGATTTTTCTTCTTGTCTTCTAAGAAATTAGCACAATGAATGCAATGAATATTTTCATTGATTTAATTGTCTGTATGCCTGTTTACCATTATTTTGATGGTGCCTCTGGGTTTGTACGGATCATCACCTCCAAGTGATGGTCTTTACAGAGTGCACTTTTGTCAGGTTTGCAACTATTGCATTGATCTCATCTGCAATTGTAAAGAGGAGCAAATACCACAAGTTTTATCAACAAGTTTTCTTTTTAATTTCATGCGTTTTTCAGATTTTACACAAATACTTTTACACAAGAACTGTCCAAGGTGACTTCACCCTAAGTATACATTGTTATCTATTTTTTTTTTTTTTTTTTTTTTTTTTTAAATATTGGAAGGCTCCTTTTCTTCTTATAAGAATTACACTAACTACAGATACCCCTTTCAGTAAATCTGAAATACTGTACAGTACTTTATTACTAACATGCCAAATGGTGCTTGGCTTTGTGAGTTTTTGTCTTCCAAATGCAGTACTGAATAATTGTCTCAGATGATGACTGATATTACAGTGTGTAATATTGGATAGCTGTCAGTAAAGTTTGTAACTATTGTTTTTGCTTATTGCTGTTGTCCCTAGTACTATTGTGTCATATTTTAATCATCAGTATAATCAAGTTTCCTGCAGTATTTCTTCATTATATCATTATTATTATTATTATTTTTTTTTTTATATATGTACTATATAAGAAAACTGCCTACAAAATCGCCCTTGTTACCTATGAAGCTGATATGGAAATTCCCCCAGTTTTTAACCCCTTCATGCCTTGATACGCATGATTGATTAGTGGGTGGAGCTTCTGAGAGCTTCAGTGGCCTGTACCAGACTCAGAAAACACTCCCACATCTCTACCACCAAGTGAAAAACACTGAGAAAACATTGATTTACAGTAATGGGACGTAAGGGTGTACGTCGCGGGCACTCTCTGGGGATAGCAAGGATGTAAATATATTATGTCCTGGGCATGAAGGGGTTATTATCAGTTCTGTGAAAAAAGTTGTGATATTCTGGTACACATGCCTTATAATGAGGACTGTTTGTACTAGCATTTCAGTGGGATGAGTGGGAATCAAATAGGGAATGAGTAATTGTAGCTGCAGGCTTTTCTGAAATGTGAACTCAATGGACTGCAGGCTTAAGTTACTTCTCCCAAAGTCTACCATCCTTCTTTCAGGGATAGTGAAGTAGTTGAAAGTTGTTTGTATAACCAGGCAGTTAATACCCCCCCCTCCTTCTCCAGTTATATTGATGACACCAACATAAGGCATCCTCTTCGCACCATGTAGGAAAGAAAAATACAGAAAAAGGAGCTATAACCTGGAGGCATAGTAAATTCAGCTGCACATGCAGTCACTGAACCTGCATGGCTTCAAAATTCTAGGTTTCATCCCATGTGCAGCAGTATCCACACATGTCTAGTACTTGTTGTATTAGGTGGCATGAGGACCATATTCTATGAGATATAGGAAGCCTCATAGGACTACTTCTTTTGTGATTTATTTTACATATTATACCTAACATTCTTTTCTATGTTATAAATTCAAAAATATAACCCAGAGCCACTCCATCTACTGCAAAGATGATAATAACAGGATGCAATCCATGACATGTACTCTTTGTATTAATCCTTTCTGTCTGGTAACTTATTTTTCCTTCATTCTTGCTACATCCATTATTCTTCATACGATACACTTTTTGAACTGGAATGGTTAGATATAGCATCCATTAACTTCTTAACTACCTGAGGTCCTTTTAAAGTTGAATAAAATCAACTAGTAATGGGAGGCATACTATTACTCCATTCAACCTGGGGATGTCGTTCGCTTTATTCTTGCCGTTTGTTGATTTTATCTGCCTTATGGTAGACTTTTTGAACTGGAGGACTTACATATAGCCTTAATAACCTCATCAATATGAATGGCCTTTCCCAAGCTGAGTAAAATCATCTGTTAGGAGCATGAATAACCTAAAGAGGATGTCACCTAAAGTCAAGGGGCTGAAAACTACTGTCCGTTACAAGATTGAAGGGGTTAAATGTACAGAACCATCTAACTATTTCAGTCTCCCATGAATTGTTTGCTTTGTCTGGGTCCATATTATGTTTTTCATGCTTTTAATTGCCATATCAAGCAGTCTTATTAGCTTTCTGTACATCTCTTTACTGTAGGCCATCATTATACTTTGCACTTGTGTCACTTTTCCTATCAAGTCCACCGTAATTTGTGGAAAAATGCTTACTGAAGTTCCATTATTGCCTGTAAAGCTAAGAGTGCAGCAGTATGCTAGTGAGTGAGAAGGAAGAGGAAAGAAGTGTTTGACAGAGGTATATGAGGAGAAAGTAACCTGGAGGAATTTCTGTCTTGACCATTACCTGTTCTAGGGTATCCAAGAGGGAGCAAGGTGATGATGATGATGATGTTATATCAGCTTGCTCCAGTTTTTGGTGATAGTTATAATTTGTGATATTGTAGAACACATCTTTGACTTAGTATGAGGATTGTCTTTACAACTGGCATAACAACATAGTATATCTTTTTTTATCACCCTCATCATCTCCATTTCTCCTTGTGGCCATAACCATAGAATCACCCACATCCTTTCATGCCCATTGATCTGTACATTTTACTCTGCATGCTATCAGCTACTACCTCAGTATACTTGTTTGAAAAAATTTCATTCTGGCCTATTTAGACATTATTTTTCAGTTTAGGGAAGATATTTTCAGGCTAAAATAGTTAGAAAGAAATCTTCATCAATTCCTTTAGCTCAAGGACACATTTTCAGATGTCAGATGATTGTATTCAGAATTAGAAATTGAATGGGTTGATCTCCCTGTTTCATATTCAGGCTATGCAACCTTCATACATTCATTCATAGTCCCATTTCCATTGTTGTCATATTTGGTTTTTCATACTCATGCCAGGGGCGTATCCCCTGGGGGGGGGTTGTCTCTCGTTACCCCCCACCCAAGCCAAAGTATTTATATCCCCTAACCCACAAAAACAATATGGTGAAGTGTACAGTATTTACATAAAAGGTGATTGAAACAAAACTTTTTATATATTTTTTATTGATATCCCCCAAACCTTGTCTAATATCACTGATAAGTTTATGCTAATTAATCCTTTCAGCTAGAGAATCACTCAATTATGATATGGCTTTTGACAGATTACAGTATTTTATTAAGCACAGGAGGAATCCATTTAGGCTGGAGATATTGGATGTGATGAGATATAGTTCTACACCATTAACATCTTATGGTACCCATTAACAACTTAAAGTATTATAAGTACAGTATAGTACAGTACCAATAAAAACAACCAAGTACCACTGTGTCAGCAGAATGATTATTTTCTGTTTCAAAGAGATTCAACATAACAAACATCAACAAGGCCTGTAGAGCCTATAATTAAACTGTTGATTCACTATAATTGTGATTTAAAAAGAACATATGCATCAACAACACATTTAGATTAGTTTATCATTATCATTGCAATCATCTTCCATGACATGACCTCTTCTGGAGGCCTCCCAGTGGGACACCTAAGACTGAATTGTCTCCATGGTTTATCTATATTTGCATCATCCATTCACATGATGTAGTGGTGCCTAGTCCTTCCTTCACCTATGTCATTCTTTTTATGTATCTGCCCTCCTCTCCTCCTATTTCTCTTATCTTTTGTGTCACTTTTTATTACTCTTCTTATCCACTCTCAGGTGGCTTGACACTGACTGACTAGCTTAATGGTTTTCTGTAACCCAGGAAACACCTTACAATGCAGGGTAGTAAAGATATAACCAAATGATTGGGTGATGTTAAGTCTACTATGGTGCTCCTGTAAGCTGGGTGTAGATGCGCAAATGTGGTACCATCCAGAACCAAATCTCCACACTCTTCCTCATGTCTTGTTGTGGCAAGGCACTGTCTGCCATAAAGGAACATTGATTCACTGCATGGGATGGTTGCTTTCCCACAGATAATGGGTCTGCATAACTAGACAGACTGGGGTTACTCAACAACAACCCTTTCAAACACATTTTCATCTTTTCTCTAACACATGCCCTGTTTCACCTGCCCCTTTGATTCTAAATGAGATCTCCCCCTTTCAGTTTCTTCAGCATGCTGTTACAATCTTTCTTAGGCACCTTATCTGTGTTCAGTCTTTGAATATGTCCACATCATTGGATAATACTGTACTTCTGTTTATCCAAGATACATCATAATTATCTCATTCCCTCCACTACTTTGATAGCTGCTTCTTATGCTATTTGTTCTACTGATGCCTTTAGTTCTGTAGGCTATTCCAAGATGTTTAATATATTTGATATAAAACATTTTGTAACAATTTGTATACCTTCCTCTAAATATGTCATGTAAGATCTAGGAGAACTGTGCGATGATGCATGTAACAGAAGACAAACATTAATTAGGTTCACAAATCTACAGCACAATGTGTGTGAGAGTACTGTATAAATACAACTACTTCTTTTGCTCAGTTTGGTTGTGGAGGAAATGCTGTAAGTATTCTTGGTACCAGGCACTCAGATCACGAACATGTAAATTCAAGAACTGTTGAAGCTGGCGCCAATAATCTTCCTGAGCTTGACAAACACTGCGGGGCTCTCCTCCCCAATACATGATAATCTCCTTCATCCCTTCAGGGACTTTACGTGCGGATTCTGGATCAACTGTATATTTGCTGTGGTCAGAGCTGGTGTTGTAGGGAGGTTCTATGATGTGCCCAGCCCCAGGGTAGATGATAGTGCAACACTGGGCCTCCCGACCGTGTCTTTTCATGCGTTCTGCCATTGCAGCTATTGACAACCTAACAAGAGTAGTATCCTGGTCACCACCAACCAGAAGGAAGTAGGTGTCATCTGGAGCTGTCTCACAGGGCACCATGTTAGGGTTGTCATGACGGAATATCTCTTCAGCTTTGCTCTCATTCCAGACTATCCTTTTTTTATGATCCATTGTCATCATCTTTTGCACGTCAATGCCTTTCCATAGTTGGTGCCCTTTATAAGTCAGGGTGGTTTCTACAGCTACTAGCATTCCTCCGATACAAACAACTGCCTTAACTTTGCCAATGTGAATGCCCATAGCCAAGGACAGGTCACTTCCTTTGCTGGAACTGACAACAGCACAACGGTCAGGTATGACTTCTGGCTGACTCAGTATATACTCAACAGCTTCTTCAAAGTAGTCCAGGTCTAAGTTTTTCATGTCTTCTGGCAGATCTTCATACTTGAAATAAGCAAGAGCAAGTGTGGCAAATCCCCGTGATGCCATGATGGCTGGAAGTAGAGAACTTCATTAACATCATGATGGAAGTAACATTATCATCATCCTAACCAATACTCACTGAAGAGCTCAGATGAGGTGAGATCTAGAAATAAAGAATAACACAATAGTGGAACTGTCAGATAACATCTTCAGTGAAACAGGGTATGCATTTTCACACATTAATCAAGCATGGCATTTAATATCTGTTCCGCTTCACATGCATAAGCCATTGGCACATATTTTAAAATTCTTTTAGTTAGGCTGCACACACACCTGTGGGATAGTCATTTTGTCAACAACCAAGTAAAAAACGAGGTTCAGCACTTTTCAGATGCATCTGCAAATAAACATCTTCCATCCATTTGGATTCCTTCCCAATTTTTCAGCTTTCTCAACCTCCATTCTTAATCTTCTTACTCACCATTTACCACAGCCATCCAGCTTCTTGGCCTACTATGCCTCCTCCTCTTTCAAACTCACTCATATATGACATACCCTTTTCATAATCCTGTTAATATCAATTTGCTGTGATATAACTACTGTATACAGTTTTATAGTAGCAGAGACCCTATTCAGTATTTGTACTCATGTACTGTACGTGTACCTCTGCCTCTTGATCCTCACTCCATGTCCGTTATTAATCTCAGTGCTTTATATCTGACCAATTGTAGTACCAGTTGTTTAGAAAAAGTTGTAATTCAGTACTTTGCAATACATTCCACACACAATGGGGACTGGTGCTGGAGAGAGGCCTTCATGTGGTGGCACTGATGTGACCGGGTGGCTCCACTGCCTGGTTATACAAATGTCTCTCAGCTCCCTTCCTATCCCCTGAATGGAAGACGGTGAGCTGCAGGAGGAGGGGAACTTCCATTTGCAGTTCACTGTGTTCATGTGTCAGAAGATCCTGGGGCTATTATTGTACTATTACCATTACCGCTGTTCAGTGAAGACTGCTTGTAATGAATAGCAATTTCTTCGCACACCGCATTAAAATTGTCAAACTGAATAATTTTATGTCTTCCCCATTCAGAATGATGGCCTTGATAGGTTTGATTCATCAGAGGTGCCAGGAAGTTGTCAGTCACGTAATACCACCAAGGAGAGTAAGCCAATCATATCCCCCTAAAAGTACTGGACTACAGTAGCTTAGTCATGGACCTCTACTCCTCGAATGGGGCAAAATGGAAATGGCTGTTTGATATCTAAGTGTCTCTAACCTGCTCTGTATTCCCTGAGGCCTCCAAAACCGCCAAAGATATCGATGACTGCTGGAAAAGGTCCTGAAATTCATAAAAGAGCCTAATCAGTTTTCATGATAAGTTTCCATAGCAGTGAAATGCCTGTAAGCAAACCATGTTTTGTCATATTTTTCACTTTGTTCTTCATTACAATTTGGTAGTGCAGTGCAAGGTAGCTGTACACGTATAAGTGAACGTAAAAGATAACAAGGAGTCATATAAAATTAGGCTGAAGAAAGTTGACAATTAAGTAACCTGGTCCAGGGGGCATGAACAGCGTCCCCCGCACTCTGCCATGGTGGACAATGTTACGCCGCACACCAGGTCCGATCACCAGCCGCACCAGTTCTGTGGAGGCCAGCACTTCCTTTTCCCTTGCCTCACACTCGTCCATTGTCAAATGACCTTCATACACATTCACAATCATCTGAAATGTATGTTTTGTATTTTAGTTTATTGTACCAGACGATTATATTAGATGCCACCACTTCTGTCTTGCCTGCCTCGAATTTCTCCCCCAGTAATATAGAAATGTGATGTGTACCGGGTATTTCAGGTATTCTTGACAACGTTAGATGATTATACAGGTAATTACTGGAGGCCATTATCTCCTTCATACCAGCTTAACACTCATCCAGTGCCAAGTGACCCTCATGCACACTCACAGTCATCTGAATATTATAAATGTAGTAAGAAGGTGAAAATAGGCTAATGCAAAATTCCCACGAAGTGAAAGTTTTCTTTGATCACAGTATTTCAGGATATGTACATTGATGGAGAAGGACCCTTTCAAGTGGTGGGGCTGAGCTGCCTAATTATGATGCTGGACATGATGGCTCAGTGCTTAATGTGTTCATCTGTTATCTGTAGTACCTTGTGTGTGGGTTCATATTTAGCTGTAATCGACAGTTGAAGAGGGTGCTGGCAAAATGTCTTTCATATGCCAGTTGATGTTTGTATCCTGTTGGTTCACACACACACACACACACACACACACACATGCAACATAGCCAATACATGTTAGCTCACATGCACTACTTTCTTTTTGACAACCCTTTTCATGATTTATACTTGACCCGCATAAGGAAGGCTTCTTTCTGGCTATCACTCTCCCACTATGAAGTCTGGACCTCAAATGAACTAACACAGATACAGATACCTTCCATGGCTTGGTGGGGTCGAGCTTTTGCAGTCTCTCAGCCGTGAAGGGGAACTCCCTGATGGTGGAGAAGAGTCCCATAGGAAACACCCCAGTGTAGGATCCACCCACTGACTCACTACGGTCCAAGTCAACTTTTCCATTAGCATCACTTACGAACTGGGCCAGTGTGCTGAACTAGGAGAGAGGAAGACAGGTTCTTACTAGTGGTATTTTTATAATGACCATAAAGAGCAACGAATGTGCAAAGGAAATGGAAAGTAGAGTAATACAAGAAGGAAGGTGGCTGGTGCTATGAGTGACAAAGCTGCAAGAGGATAGCATAAAGGTGTGCTATTATAGTGCCTTCCTTAACACCTGGTGTAAGACTTCAGTATGGCGTGTGAGAGAAAAGTCTAGAGTAACAGAAACAGAAATGTGATTACCAAGGAATGTGTGTGTGGAGTCACTGGAGTGTGTAGAATGGACTGGATAAGATGTGGTGCGATATGCAGAGGATGTGGTGTAAGGAAGCCTGTTGAACTGAAAAATGTTCCCAGATGGTATGGTTATATGGGAAGACTGGCTTGGATACGATGGTGAAAAGGGTATATGAAACTGAGTCTGAATATGACAGGAGATACGAGTATGGTAGTCCAAGAAGAAGGTGGATAGATAGGGTAAATCGGAGGTATGACTAGAGAATTGATAGAGGATTTTGTAGCTGAATTAATTTTGTACAGAGGAGCGCCTGACAAGGGCTTGGCAACTTGTTTTTAACTCGATAGTCAACGGACTGTGTCTTGCAGGTGTGTAAGAAGTGCATGTATAGAAAGAAAAAAAAACATGTGCAGATGGCTAGGATAGGCCTGTAAAATAGAGCCAGAAAAGATGAAGGTGGGTATATGAGAGGTGTAGGTCAAAATATGAGAGGTGTGGGTTGGTATATGAATAGTGTGGGTTGGTAAATGAGAGGTGTGGGTGGGTTTATGTGAGATGGGTGGACATACGAGGTGCGGGTGATTATATGAGGTATGGATGGAAATATAAGAGGTGTGGGTTGGTATGTGAGAGGTGTGGGTAGGTCTGTGTGAAATATGGATTGATATATGAGATGCGGGTGGGTATACGAGGTGTGGGTGGGCATATGTGAGATGGGTGGATTATGAGGTGTAGGTGGGTATATTAGGTGTGGGCGGGAATATGACAAGTGTGGGTGGGTGTATGAGAGGTGTACAGGTAGGTGTATATATTAGAGGTGTAGATTGGTATATGAGAGGTGTGGGTTGGTATATGAGAGGTATTGGTGTGTATGTGAGGTATGGATGGATATATGTGGTGTGGGTGGGTAAATGGGAGGTGACGGAGTACATGGAACATAGGCTATATATAAACACACTGGTATACCTTCTTGCCATAGTCGTTGTGGGTGATCATAGTGATGGTGGTTGGGGTGAGTGGCGTGAAGCCAGACACCGTGATGGAAGTGGGCACGTCATGCAGACACATCCTCGGCCTGGCCTCCACCACCACGCCTCTAGCAGAACTCATCTTCACGACTCTGTACGCCAGAGAAATAATGTTTAGTTGTACTTTGCATTTTTACAGTGGTAGATCCAGACTGGGGGCTCCGGAGAATTCGGATCCTCAATTTTATCTATACATTTTCTTCCTGGACCTTGTCGGCGGAATTATTGCAGACCAACAGTGATAAAGGATTTCATATGCAAATTGTTTGAAGATAGATTGAAAGACTGTAAAGTGATATTTTAGATTACACTCATTTAGTTTTCCAGAATGTTAAATGCGCCCCTTTTAGTAAATGCTGGACCTGTCCCTGTTTCTTTACATATTTTCTTGTCAACATGGTCAGGGCATAATGAAAGCTATCGACCTACTCCCTGCATGTCAGCTTAAAGGAGATTTTTTGAACTGAAGGAGTGGATGAGAATGCTGCTTGTAATGAGAATCCTGTAACACTCTGCTTTCTCCCCATGAGTGTCTGGGGACTTAATGATCAAGGAGGCCCACTGTACTCCACACCAGCCAGCTTGTCCATAGAGTCGCAACCTTCTAGCCACCATCCGAGGCTCGAGTATAGGTCAGTGTAGTGGTAGCAGCGTTAACTGTAATCTCAGGCTCATCTGAATGTGAACCCAGTAGACTGCAAACTTGAGTTTCCCCACTCCTGCAGTCCACCATCCCCCTTGCAGGGAGATGCAGATCACTATTTCATCAACAGCAAGGCATTTACCTAAGCCAGTCAGAGGCAACTGTTACATGTAAATTAGGGATAAGTTTGAAGACGACGAGTATAGCACTTCTTCCTTACCGACAGCTACATTAATACATATGGCACGTCAATATTTTCTGGTATGTTATTTCTGTAATATAAGTCAGTATTAAAAAGATATACAGGATAACACAAAGGTGTATGCAAAATAAGTCGTTGCTGAAGAAATGAATGAACATTTTCTAAGCCCACGAGAGTACCTGGTGGGATTCACCAATATACTTAAGATCGATGCTATGCTATAACTTAGATGTGTTTCTGTAGGATGAGCCAAAGACACAGGGAGATTTTGGTCTTTCCTTTTATTGTCCATTCTAAGACAAACAATGATTTACTCATATTCTTACGATGATTTTCCTATTGTAACCAAGATTTGTTTTTGTAGAAGGAACAAGACACATGTGAGAACTCTACAACCTGTATGTATGTATCTGTCCTTCTCGTGAAAACGAATCAGTCAGGCTGCGACAAGGAATCGATCTTAAGAGGGCAAGAGTCAAGCCTGGCCTTTCCCCAGCGCGTGGAGGTGTCTCGAGTCGTTTTCTGACATAATGTAAGATCCCAAATGGATTATAGGGAACACCGTTGTGCCTACGCTGTACCTCCCTGCTCCACTCTTAAGTTACAGGATAAATGCCCCACCTTTCACTCATCAAAACCTTGTTTTTCCAGTCATTCCTCGCCACCAAGACCTTGTAGAGTCGTTAGTCACTACCTTTCACATTATAATAAGTTTCCTTTCTAGTTTGTCACTTCGTCGCACTACTGGCTTGGTGATCGGTACTACGACCCTTCTCTAGTGACCACAGAAGCTGCAAGTAACGATGACGGGTCGTTTATTGAGACTGCCTAAAATCTAAATGTTTCCTTTGTAAATATATAACTGACTGTAGGTGACAACGCTTTTAAATCATTGTAGCTTGTAGCACTCCCTTAAAAAAGTCCGTGTAGTTGTTATTTTCATACTGCAGCCTAATTAAAGACATGACTGCATGAGAAAGATGAAAGCCTTCCTCCTGCGGTGATCATGACAAATTCTCTCTCTCTCTCTCTCTCTCTCTCTCTCTCTCTAATATTGAGGCCTTATTGGTTTCACATCAAACCATATTTTTCTTGTCGTATGGAAGAGTTTATGATCAGGTGACACTGACCCAAGCAAAGTGGGCACTTACTGTAATGCAAGAAGCTTACGATATGACTGGTGGTGGTGGTGTGTACTGTGAAATGAAATGCAGACTACCTTCTTTTATTGTATACGTACTCTGTATACCATTACAACAATATACTTCAATCAACTTACGGTGGTGGTGTGTGGGTGGTGGTGTGTGGGTCGTGGCGTGACGAGGGGTGAAGTGGCTATGGAGCCTAGGCGGGGGCAAGGTCCAGTAGAGTACTCACTAGACCTTGAGAGGGAGATGAGTACGTTCAGCGACTCCATTCTCGCCCCGCTGATGCTACTGCTTTCAAGTCTCCACATTAGAGGTCATTGCTTATCAGGTGTTTATTGCGGCATCATGCAGGTTCACCTGGGTACGTTCAGTGATATTTGTCGTCGTGCCGCTGACACTACTGAGTTCAAGCACCTGTGTTTGGGGTCACTTCTTATTAGGTGCATATTGTGGCGTCAGGCAGCATTAGCTCGAGATACTTCGGGACTACGCTGTTTTTACTTAAACTTGTCCTAAAATTGCCGTCTTTTCGTCTTGTACGATGAGTTTGATAACAGTAACACTAAAATATGGCGCTGGTCACGAAAAAGTGCTATGGAAAAGATGTAGCGTCGTCACAAGATCTTTTTCTGTCACTGAGTTACGTGAAATGAGCTGCAGAAGGATGAAATTCTGGGCCATGCATGATCTTGTACGTTATTATTATTATTATTTTTTTTGTTTCAAGAACGACGTAGTACGCATCATCAACGTACAATATACAAGGGTGTAATGTTCAAAATAAATCCCTAAGGGAAAGATGCGAAATCTCCAAAGCAAAGAAGATCACGAGATAAAGGTGATTATGCTCAGTCATCTCTTCGTCCCCCTCGGCCTTATCTCAGAGCTTATCAGCGGCTTATCAATCACGTCCTTGTGAAGCTCTCGTATTTATAGAGCAGTGGCCTAACACATTCCGTAACAATTTTTCCTCAGCGATTAATTCTGCACAGTGCACCATAGTAACCCCCTGTATGTTATTGTTGCAAGCTACTTTGAAATTAGAACGATATAATTACCATACAAGATAATGTTAAGGCGCAATAAGGATAATAAATCGCGAAAGAGGAGGAATTGCGAAGCCTTTAATGCGACTTAAAACATGGCCAAACCGTAGCTGAAATTAAGGAGAAATATAGTGTAGTCCTTTCACCTTAACTTGGCCCAGATTTTCGTCCTTTTGTACCGCATTTCACGTAGCTCAGTGGCGGAATAAGATAGCGCTACGGCTTTAATTTTTCCCATATAGCACCTCTTCGTGACTAGCATATCAATTCCTATCGTTCATCTATTGTTATAACTAAAAATAAAAATAAAAGGAGTGAGGGTGCGGCTGGGAAAGGCTTGAGGGGCGTGGCCAGTTATTCTCTTTCTCAGTAATACAATTTTTTTTTTTTTTTGTAGACAGTTATATTTTTTTCCATTTCTTAAATTTTAGTAGCTTTTATGTACACTTTATCTTTTCTTTTAGTTGTATCTACTGTATCTATCTATCTACCTCTTTATCTATCTATCTAACTAATTTTCGTAAACTTTTCGAGATAAGGCTATAGGTTGTTTCGTGGTCAGTCTGGGAGGCCACGTAGCACCTGTATGTTACCGATTTATTTTACGACTTAGCAGGCTCTCCATCTTTCTAACGCGCTCTCATGGGCGGGACGACTCTAGTATTCTATTTCAGCTGACGCCAGACGATTTTATTCAGTTGAGAGAAAATCATAGGAGCCTGGGAGTCTTAATACCTCTTTTGATGGAGTTGTGAGATGAGTAAGTAGGTAAAGTTAAAGGTAGGAGAGAAAACACGGGAAGAAATGTAGTTTTTTATTAGTATTATTATGTTTCAAAGTACACACACACACACACACACACACACACACACACACACACACACAGGAACATTTACCATTACAATAAACCTGGGTACAGCAAACTTCAGGTTGATGCCAAATTGTTTTTATTTTTATACTGAATGACAAACAATACTGATTACTTTTAAATCTACTATAAACAGCTTATCCTCTTGAGGGCTATACCCCCTCCATTTTCCCTGTACCTTGCCAAGTGCAGGGACCCTCTTCCGACTCTTGAGAGGCGCTGTCGACGGGAAGGCGGCTACCTACTTGTGGTCGATAGGTCTACTAGGTCAGACAAACCGGGGTAGAGCAACAACCACAACTGACCTTAGGGCCTGAGGGAGTGCTTTACTTAATCTTATGATGTGAGGCAACTTAGTAGATCATTCTGGTACAAAACGTTTAGATCTCGTATTTACAAAGTCACAAATTACCGTGAGATGCTGGAGGTAGTCATCCTGGCCATGATAAGCTCCCCCCGCCTCCCCTCCCCGGTAAACACAGACCCAAGCAACAGTGACTCCCTAAAGCCCTTGTGATCCGGGAACATCCTGTAGATGGTGTGGTCGGAGGAGGTGGGAGACTATACAAAAATAACAGCTGCCACACTTTCATAATCTAGACATTTAAGGAACTGTCTAAGTAACTGATACGTCTTCAGGGAACGTTCTTGGTATTTTTAGGCTTTTATGGGACGTTCTTGGTGTATTTAGGCTTTTAGGGGACGTTCTTGGTATATTTAGGCGGTTAGGGGACGTTCTTTGTATTTTTAGGTTTTTAGGAGACGTTCTTGGTATTTTTTAGGTTTTTAGGGTACGTTCTTGGTATTTTTTGGCTTTTAGGAAACGTTCTTGGTATTTTTAGGCTTTTATGGGATGTTCTTGGTATATTTAGGCTTTTAGGGAACGTTCTAGATAATTTTGGTACCAGGCACTTCGATCACGGACATGCAGATTCAAAAACTCCCTCAGACGCCACCAGTAATCCTCCTGGGCGTGACAAGCACCCCTCGCCTCCCCTCCCCAGTATATCACAAACCCAGGCAACAGCGACTCCCCAAAGCCCTTGTAATCCGGGAGCATCCTGTAGGTGCTGTGGTCAGAGGAGGTGTTGTAGGGAGGCTCTATGATGTGCCCCGCCCCTGGGTAGATGATGGTGTGGCACTGAGCACCCCGTCCGTGGTTCCTCATTCTCTCCGCCATCGCCTCCACACCGTACTTGGCGTGAGTCGTGTCCTGCGGGAAGTATTTGTAAAGGATCATAGGCCTTTCCTGGGGAAGTATTTATATAGGACCTTACCCAACTTTTACGATAAACAAGTATTTATATCAGGTATCCCTTCCATGATTACATTTTTCTTGTATCTTCTTCCAGTCTACATATGGAGATTATATTTCATTTAGAAGCGAGTGACAAGGGTTGAGGGTGTTTATACTAGTACAGTTAGCCCTCTTATGGTCGGGCTAATTCTTGCTTTGTATTCCAGGCAATTCAAGATGATTTTCTTCAGCTGCTAAAAGTGAGTCATGAGAACTTGAGTGCTAAATATTTTTGGAAGCAGTTTTGATTGGTCTTATTATTTTTTTTTTACTATAGTTTTAACTCTAGTTTGATTGTGAAGATAAACGTACAAACAATTAGTCTTTGGCACAACTTAAGCTCAAGAAAATCTAAGATACCTGATCACCGGCGATAAGGAGGAAGTGCGTGTCTTCCGGAGCCTTCTCACACGGCACCATGAGGGGGCTGTCGGGCCGATACACCTCACGCATCGCACCCTCCTTATGTACGATCCTCAGTTTACGATCTATTGTCACGTGGCTCGTCATGCTAGCGCCCTTCCACAGCTGATTGCCTTTGTATGTGAGGGTGGTCCCAGCCGTTGCCAGCACTCCGCCGATGCAGACGACAGCTTTGACTTTCTCTAGGTATATCCCCATCGCCAAGGACGTGTCGCTTCCCTTGCTGGAGCTGACGACGGCGCAGCGGTCCGGTATGACTTCGTGTAGACTCAGCATGTAGTCCACAGCTTCCTCAAAGTAGTCCAGGTCTAAGTTCTTCATGCTCTGCGGTAGGTCTTCGTACTTGAAATAGGCCAGAGCAAGGCAGGCAAACCCTCGAGATGCCATTATGGCTGGAAAGTTTGAGATTTTTATTAGTAAAGGTTTTGTGTAAATATCTGGTTAGCTGCAAGAAGTTGGCCAAAAACAGTAATGTCTCTATTTTGAATACTGAGCTGTAACAAGAGATTAACACTATAATGCGATGCTAACCACAAAGTACTATGAAACGTACATGAAACATTGGCATTGTCTTTTTTTGCCATTGGACTGGTAAAATCAGCTGCAGAGGGACCAAAATCTAAGCCAAATTATGGTGAACGAACTAAGCACGTGCAAGAATTCTTCACTGTATTCCCAAACATCAATAACTCACTCTAACTCCTTCAAACCATGTGACTCAAACTCTTATATTAGTTTCCTAGTCAGACCTTTATGAATGTTCTTTTGATCCATCTGACGCTGGATCACTGAGCTCTTGCAACACAACAGAGCCTTCCTAAATCTAGCCAGTTTTTCGAGATGGTATAAGCACAAGTAGACATGAACGTAGTAATAATTTCAAATTTGCCTCTTCTGAAGGTTTAATATATTCTGTACACCGCACCTCAGTTACAGTAGCTGGACATCATAAACAAATAGCGTGTACAATGTGCCTGTTTCTGTATTACATTACTTGTACGTAGGCATGACCAGTACAGGCCTCTTGTATTTAATAGGTTTCTGTATTGACAACCAGACAGCAAAACACTTGGCTACATATTAAAGACTGAATTCTGTAAGAGGGCGTGAGGGCATGTTCATGTGATGCTGAATGTTTACTCTTAGAACACTGACCTGCCCTGTATTCTCGAAGGCCCCCAAACCCGCCAAAGACGTCGATAACTGCTGGGAAGGGTCCTGGAGAAGTGGACATTAAGGATGTTTACCGATCTCAGTAATAATTTTTGGTTGTATATTTCATGCTGTTATTCACTGCTATTGGTTGTGCAGTGTTTGGTAGCTGCAGTGACGGAGAGTATAAACAAAACAGTCGTACAACTTAGGGTCAGACATTTTGGTTTAGACGTGTATGAGAGTTCTATGAGTGAAGACAAAAGTATTAACAAACAAACTTATAAACCACTTAAGCATAAGACACTTTGGTTGAGAAATGCAGGGCAGCCTAACGAATGAAGATATGAAAAAGCGATCTCATGCATAACTTCAGTTCATGACAGATAACGAATGAGTTACCCGGTCCCTTGGGCATGAAGAGCGTCCCTCGCACCCTGCCGTGGCGAACAACGACTCGCCGCACACCGGGCCCCATCACCAGCCGCTCCAGCTCCACGGACGCCAGCACCTCCTTCGCCCCGGCCTCACACTCATCTATTTTCAAGTGGCCCTCATACACATTCACGATCATCTGGAATATATGACGTTTTATTATCTTTACTACCACTAGATGATTTAGCTTCTAGGGTGTCTCTTGGGACGCGGCCACACTGACAGCGTGCCTATGCGAGAGGACTGTACCGAGGGTGGATGGCGTGTATCAGTGTCCATAGCAGAAGTCAAGGTTTTTCTCCGGTCCTCTTTAGGTGGGTGTCATAGATGTTTTATTGTGCTTGGTGTGGGATGCATTCCAAATTGATGGTGTGAGTGAAACACCAGGTATGAGGTGCTCAATGTACATATTATACGTGTGTGCACTCTCGTTCTCGCTCGATCCTTCCTGCTGCCAGTGTGGTAAATTTAGAGCTTAACACTGCTGTATAAACTCTTGCGATATACAAACTCTTACACTAGCGCACTTATGCAAGCATGAGTACACACACACACACACACACACACACACACACACACACACACACACACACACACACACACACACACACACACACACACGTCACCCCTCCACACTCTCTCTCACCTTCCAGGGTTTGGTGGGGTCGAGCTTCTGGAGTCTGTAACCTGCGAACGGGAACTCCCTGATAGTGGAGAAGAGCCCCATGGGGAACATCCCGCTGAAGGATCCGCCAAAGGACTCGCTGCGGTTCACATCAACTTTTCCATTGGCGTCACTTACGAACTGGGCCAGAGAGCTGAACTGGGAGAAAGACAGGTTCGTTATTAATATTATTTTTATGTTCAGAATGAGAGAGGAATGTGCAAAGGAAGTTGAGATTAGAGTTGCACAGGAAACAAAGGTGGCTGGGGGAGGGGTAAGGATATACTAGAGTTCCCTGTATAAACATTGGAGTATATTTTCTTGTACGTATACTAAGGCTTACGTAAACACAGTGGTATACCTTCTTGCCCTGGTCGTTGTGTGTGGTCATGGTGATGGTGGTTGGGGTGTGTGGGGTGAGGCCAGTCACTGTGATGGAAGTGGGCACGTCATGCAGACACACCCTCGGCCTCGCCTCCACCACCACGCCTCTAGCAGAACTCATCCTCACGACTCTGCATGCAGGGGAAAGACTTGTTAGTTTCTTGCGCTTTGGATTCGTATTCTAGGTGGCGTAGGGGAATTAGCAGCACCTCTTCCTTTGCGATTTAGTTTTTGTTTTACACTTTGATGTTTTCTTTGTTTCGTATTATCCTGGTGTAATATTAACATAGTGTCCCCGAGTAAGGCAAAAGAGGATCATAGTAGCAGTAGTATTAGAAGTAGTAGTAGTAGTAGTAGTAGTAGCAGTAGTAGTAGTTGTTTTAACCCCACCTTTATCTGCATGTGAACCCTCACCTGCAGCCCACCATCCTCCTTTCGGGGGGACCTGGAGGGAGTTAAGGGACGTTTGTATTACTGGGACGCCTTCACGTGGTGGCATCGGTATAACTGGGCGGAGGGACTGCCCGGTTATACGGGAGTCCCTCAGTTCCCTTCCTAATCCACTAGAAGGAGGATGGTGGACTGCAGGAGATGAACAAATTCAGCCTGCAGTCCACGGAGTTCACGCCCAGATGAGCCTGGGGTTGCAACTACTACCACATCTGCTACAACTGCTACTACTACTACTACCACCACATCCCTGTTGCCATGGAGGCTTCGTAGTACCTCCTCGTTAGCGATTTAGGTCACATTTTCAGAGTACAATATCTTACGTCAGCCCATCACGACAACGATTTTTTTTTTTTTTTTTTTTTTTCATGCTTTAGCCTTTGAAAATGGACTTGACAATTTTGAGGGGCATGGAGGCTTACTGTAGAAATCACTGCACACCGTAACAGATCCGTTTGTATTCGTAGTCTCAGCGTGTCTCCTGATCAGGTCACGTATCAGTTTTAAATTTCCTACTGACAGCAAAGACGTAGGCCTACCGAGACTGCTAAGACAGGTGGAATGGCGGTGTGCGCGGGGGTGTCCGGGCAGAAGGTGGCAGGTGGCGACTGACGGGCAGACCGGCAGAGGTTGTTGGCTGGGGATGATAAGGGGGGGCGGTATTTACAAACTATCCTAACATTTTTCCTTTTTCTGTTCCTTTAGATAAAGCTCCATGGCTGTGAACTGTCATCGAGAGTTTTTTATGTTACAGTTTTTCGTTTTTATATTCAGGCTGGTTTAGCTGTGAGGCATTGGGTAACTGTAAGATCTGAAAGTATAAACGAGTAATCTTATATACGAGTTAAGCTTAGTAGAGTTTATAAATATGGGTGGCTGTGTTTACGTGTTATCTGCTGCTACAATGCCCTTCCTTATCGCACGATACTTAAACTCTGATTACGAATACTTACTTTCTCCTCATTTGCGTAAGTGATTCTTCTTTTTTTTCTTTTCTTTTGCTTTTCATCGTTTTTCTTCCTCAATCCCATCCTTTTTTTTTTTTCTTTTATGCTTCCACACCCCTTTGGTTTCTTGACTTGCCTCTCCTCCTCTCCCAGTTCAGTTCTCTGTTCCCGTTCATAGGATACAGACTCAGAAGCTCGACCCCACCAAGCCCTGGAAGGTGAGAGAGAGAGAGAGAGAGAGAGAGAGAGAGAGAGAGAGAGAGAGAGAGAGAGAGAGAGAGAGAGAATACAACAAACATCTGGTGATAGCTAAAGCAACTAGGATATTGCCATTAAAAATAAGATTGATTTTGTGCCACTGTGATAGGCCGTAACAATACACATGAAGTTAAACATTTTCAGCCGTACCTGAAGAGCGTCCAGTTAACTCGAAACTATCCTATCTTTACAATAAGCACAGTTTTAGTATATGTATGTTTCCATTTGAACATATCACTGAACTTTGAAGTCAAGACACTTTCCTGCAGGACTCCTTTTGAGAAAACTAAAATAAATATTCCTAGCTTGATGTATGGCCCTGTTTAACCAGCTTCATCCAATAATTTTCTTTCTTTTAACTGGATAAACAAAATCTCAAATTCAAGGAAATTTACTTTTACATCAACAAAAACCAGCAAGTAAGAGGAGCTATGGAATCAACAGACATTATAAAGCTTTAAATGGGAAACAGGACATGGGTTAAAGTTTCTATGGCCTGTCACTGCATCCTGTGAGGTGTGGTTGGACAGGAAGGGCTGGGGTTATGATATATGGTGGGGGAGTACACTCTGCAAAGATGAGTGTTATTGATTAGACGGTAAATACTACCAAAAAAAAAAAAACTCAAAGAGTGAGGGAAAAATTAATGAGGTTGGCAAGACAGGCTGGGCTGTTGATGAGCAGTAGGGGAGTACACCCTGTTAAGACAGTGTTATTGGTTAGGTGGTAAAGATTTCTCCCAATAATAATTCATTGTGGATAGGAATAATGAATGGGGTGGACAGGACAGGCAGTATTGGTAAGGCGTGGCAGGGGAGGTAAGTACATCCTGTGAAGATTTACGTTGTTGATTGAGTGGCTTTCAGGAAATCAATGGTAAGGGTCAGAAATGGGTGGGGTGGACACAGAGGAGTGGGCAGGGCGGGATGGGGTGGTGGTTGTTTGTAGAGCATCACTGGGGGAGTAGTCTCTGTGAAGATGGGCACTGTAGGTTGGGAAGCATGGCAGGATGGAGGCTGTAAGTGAAGTTTATGTCTACAAAAGGATGAAGATACTGCAACTGCTGCTGCTGCTAGTGGTGGTGGTGGTGATGATAATGATGATGCAGTAAAAATACAGTAGGTGTGTTGTTTTGATATACTTGGCATCAATCAAAGCAGGATAAAAACAAACAAGTATTTAACATTCAAGCTCCTACGAGTCACACAGCTGAATAAAATCGTCTGGCGATAGCTGGAGTACAATACGAGAACTGTTCGCCTGTGAGAGTGTTATCTGACCTACTGTATAAATAATCTCATTTCAGTGATAATAGCGATATAATTGTTATCTACAGTACATACTTGTCCAACATGGAGATAAATGTAGCACTGAAAGAGGGTCATCTGATTTTTATTCTCTCCATTCAGATTACTGTATCATCAGGGTGATCTTAAAAATCCAGATTAGACCTGTTTTGGAAGCTGGCTAACGAGTCGCTGATCCTCGTTGTTCGTGGGGGTTCAGTTTCGGGATCACTGAATCACACACAAACTTGCGGTCTGTCCTTTGTCGTACCTGGGACTTTTTTTTTTCTTTTTGAATTCATGGAGAACTAGAGAAATAAGAGAATGCTTTTCTCCCCCTTCCTTGTTTTTACTGTAAAAATAAGCGATAAGTTATGACAGGGAAGGGATAATACGGATATCAGCGAATATCGGTGCTCGAGTCAGTTTCGGGTGAATGGTCCATCTCGCACCTCAGTATTGTCTCGATCTTTGCTTGAGTGGGATGTGTGCAAGATGACTGCGGTTACTGATGGGATGCTCTCAGCCCTGGTGCCTAAAATTAGTGCATGAAGTGGTTGTTTGTGAACAGAAAATAATGTGGTAAAGTGCCAGCATAACCGCTATCTTTTTTTTTTTTTTTTTTTTCGAACATTTTTACTGAACATAATACAAGACAACAGTGCAGTGTTTATCTCCAAACAGCGGCGTCTTCCGATGCCCGACAAGGACGCATTGTTTCGTGTTTGGTGAGTGTTCAAGTGCATGACTTTCATAATGTTAAGTGCCTAGAGATACATTTGTAGTGCTGTGATGATTGAAGTACATGACTGTGATACACGTCTGCGTATAGAGGTGCTGGCAGGGGAGTAAGTTACGGAAATGTATGAAAACTGGGAAGCGATATCCTAAAAAAAAGGGGGGGGGGTATTTTTTTTTTTTTTTATCAGCCAGGCATTTTTATTTTCTTACTAAATATCGACACATACATAAGGCACTGTTTTGTGTCGTAACGCATCATATTACATGTAGGAAGGAATATTAAACTAATTTCGTTATCGCTTCACTTATCGGAGCTTCCCTGTGTACACAATTCACTTATTATATTTATCTTCACGTAAGTGTGGAAAGAGTGGATTGTAGGTGTAAGATATGGGTGTGGGAAAGGCTGGATGTAGATGTGGATGAGGTGGGAATTAGGTGTGGGTGTGGGTGATGGATTTAGTCTCGGCGTCATTCTGATCACCAGGAAGTAAACAAAGCAGCCTAACCAGCGTTGCTAATGTCTCACACTAGCAGCGGCAGTATTCTCTACCTTAGAACTTTCATTAGTATTTATTATCTTGTTTGTGATGCTGGCTGATATATAAAAAAAAAGTTAAATATATAACTACGATGATTATGAGGGAATATTGCGGTGTAGTCTAATATGCTATAGTAATTTGGGAAAAAGGTGCTGGGTAGTATTTTTTTTTTTTTAACGATAGTATAGGTCACATTCATCTGATAGTCACTAATGTATTACATACCGAAGTGCAGGCGGTTTACATTACATATTAAATGACCAGAGAAATGTATTGTGTCGATGATAAATAGTAATCAACCAAGTCAGGTTCACAATTTAGCGTTTTTCGCTATATTTAGAATCGGGAAAATTTTCAGATTTGTATCGTCTATCCGCTTTTTAAAGTCTCTCTCTCTCTCTCTCTCTCTCTCTCTCTCTCTCTCTCTCTTCGTGATTTCCACCAGTCTGACGGACTTTTACCACTTCTGAATCCAGTCTAGCCGATTTATAGAAAATCAATTTGACAACATTGGCCAAGCTATGCGTTTTTCGTACTTTATATCATTACTTGTACCAGCTGGAACAAAGAGTTGAAAGGAAATTTAGGAATAGGATGATGGGGATGATAATCATATTTCTCATCATCACTATTTTCACCAGCATCACCACCATAACAGTATCAACACATCACCACCACTGCCCTATCACCACCATCTCTACCACCATCCTTCTCCTTCTCCTCATTCTCAAGATGATGATGATGATGATGATGATTTACTACGAACATCCTCCGCCTCCTATTCCTTATGATGATGATGATGATGGGGATGATGGTTATGATGATGATAATTATTGTAATAACCACCACCATTATCCTCATCACGACCACCACCAATATCTCCTCCCCCACTTCCTCCTTGTCTTCTTATTCATTTTTTTCTTCCACCTTCCTCTTTGCTTTCGTAATTCTTTCATCCTATCAAATACTTCTTAGTCTCCCCTTAACACCTCTTTTTCCTCTCTTCATCATCTTTTCACTCCTTGTTTCCCCTATTCCTCGCTTTTAGTTCTCCTCCTCCTCCTCCTCCTTCTCTTCTTCTTCTTCTTCTCCTCCTCCTCCTTTGGCGTAATTCTCAAATCTCATCAAATATTTTTTCTTATTCTCTTAACACCTCTTTCCTTTCTTCATCTCTTAACTCTTTGTTTCCACTGCTCCTCTCTTTTAGTTTTCCTCCTCCTCCTCCTCCTCTTCAAAGGTGACCCCCTCCCTCGTTTACTCCCGATTTTCTCACTCATTAACTTATCCACTAGCCTGTACTCTCTCTCTCTCTCTCTCTCTCTCTCTCTCTCTCTCTCTCTCACCATTAGTTTCTCGGCCAGTGATGAAACATATTTCCTTTTCATGTCACTAGTCTAACATTGTGTGTGTGTGTGTGTGTGTGTGTGTGTGTGTGTGTGTGTGTGTGTGTAATTACGTGTGCTTGAGTTTAGGAAGGGCTTAATGGCTAATGGATTTCCCAGGGTCCGTGTGTGTGTGTGTGTGTGTGTGTGTGTGTGTGTGTGTGTGGAAGGACAGTGCGCAATGGAGTGGATGAGTATGTATGTGTATTGCCAAGACGATATGCCTCAGATAGATAGACAGATAGATAGATAGATAAGGACTCCATTTTGAGTATTTTAAGTATAGAACCCCCCCTTCACTATGAGGACTTTAAATCTGAATAAATCCGTATGGTGGTGGCACTAATAATAATAATAATAATAATAATAATAATAATAATAATAATACCACCACGAACACCAACAAAATAATGATAATAATAATAATAATAATAATAACTCTTCTGGCTTTCTCCACTCTGCCCTGTTAGCAATTACTCCCGTGCCCCATTCCACTGAGGGTAAATTAGGAAGATCCAATTGATTCTGTCTGCCGCATCCTCTAACTCCATCTCCCGGCTGATACTCCTACGCCTCCTCTTCTTCCTCTTTGTTTCTCTTCTTCCTTCTCCACTTTCTCCCCCTCATCCACTTCCTCCTCCCACTCCTTCATCATCATCATCATCATCATCATCGACACTGTTTTTTGAGAAAGCCATTTTATCCTACACCTGTTTTCAATCTACTTTTGTGTGTGTGTGTGTGTGTGTGTGTGTGTGTGTGTGTGTGGTGACTGTTTTGTGCTTTGTCTCAGGGGAAGGGTTGAAAGTTATACAAGTATATTTGTATGCATACATATATTTGCATGCACTTATGTACGTAGATGCACACACACATGTACACAGCTACTGTGGTACACGTTGGCCTAGTATGACACGTACACACATGCACAGCCTTTCACGCGCATGTTCACAGTGGTGCACATAGGATGACACACACACACACACACATACACACACACAGTTAGTTCCCTGATTACATTATTTTTGCCTGTGCAATCCCGTGTGAGCCGGAGGGAGAGGGTGGGGACGACGGCAGAGGGAAAAAGGATGAGAGAGAGAGAGAGAGAGAGAGAGAGAGAGAGAGAGAGAGAGAGAGAGAGAGAGAGAGAGAGACGTATGAGAAATGAATTATATATACATTTTACAGATAATTATTTACTTGTGTATGTTTATTTTATCTATCTGTCTATCTATCTCTCGGTCTCTCTATCTGTCTATCTATCTATTTATCTATCTATATTTGTCTATCTATTTTCTTATTTATTTACTCATTTGTTAGGAAGATAGTAAGGAAGTGAAATAAGCAGAGGTAAAGATAGTTATGAGTGAAGGTAGGTGAACAGATGGGTAGATAGCGAGTTTGTGGAAATTATCTCAGTTTTTTCTTCTTTTTTTCAAACCTTTTCTTCTGTTCAGAGCTTTTTCTGTACATTCTTTATCCCGCTGTTTGTCTGCTTGCCTCCCTCTCCCTCTGCCCCCCCCTCTCTCTCTCTCTCTCTCTCTCTCTCTCTCTCTCTCTCTCTCAGGATTACAGTGGAAATTATGTTTACTAAAATGAGATGTAAACGAAGGACAGAAAGGAGGAGAGAGGGAAGAGGAAGGAGAGGAAAAGGAAGGAAGAGGAGGAGGAGGAGGAGGAAAGGCAAGAGAGGAGGAGAGAGGGAAGAGGAAGGAGAGGAAAAGGAAGAGCAGGAAGAGGAAGAAAGGAAAGAGAGGAGGAGAGGTAAAAAAATAATTAGAGGAAGAGGGAAAGGATGAAGGTGGGGAGGAGAAAAAGGGAAGAGGAGGTGAAAGATAATATAAGAACGGAGAAAGGAGAAAAGAAGAGGAAAGAAAGAGGAAGAGGAAAGAAAGAGGAAGAGGAATAAGAGCAAGATGGGAAAAGAGGAAATGGAGGGGAATACAGGAGGAGGAAGAAGTAAGGGAGAAGGAGAAACAGGAGAAGAAAGAGAAATAAAGGGAGAGGAGAGAGAGACAGAGGAATAAAAAATGTGGAGAACAGAAAAGATAAAGAAAATGAGAAGAGGGAGAGAAAAGGAGAAAGGAGAGAGAGGGATACAGGAAGGAGAGAGGAGGAGAAAGGAGATAAAGAAGTAGGAAAGAGAAAGAGGGAAAGAGGAAGGGGAAGAGGAGGAGACGAAGAAGGGGAGGGGGGAAGAAGAAAGCCAAATAACAAGATTGGTGACGCACAGGGACGCGATGATAACATTACAAGACGAGAGAGAGAGAGAGAGAGAGAGAGAGAGAGAGAGAGAGAGAGAGAGAGAGGGAGAGAGAGATTTGATGGTGTTATTCTGAGAGGTGTACGTATAGGAATTTCCCGCCAGAGCGCCACCCGAGATTAGTGGATTCATTCACCACAACGCAACCCGGAATCACATGAGTTTATGCACCAAAAACGCCACCTGGAATTACTTTAATCTCTTCGCCACAACGCAACTCGGAATTGCTTGATTTCTGCATTACAACGCAAGCCGGAATTAGGCGCATTCTACTACATTTCCTTGGGGTTATGATCAAGACGATGCCTGGTGATGAGGGAGTGAGTTGCAGATGTTATTACTGTCTTCGTTGTTGCCATCATCGTCATCGTTACTCTCTTAATTACAGTTTTCATCATCGTTAACGTTGTCTTCGTCATTATCTTTATCACTGTTATAGTGGGTTGATATTTGGCAAGAGTTTTTTTATTTTCTTTCTTTTTTTTTATGTAAAGGTTTCCTCACTGACTTCCCACACCATGAATGTAGTCGTATTGAAAGAAGTGATTATTATTATTATTATTATTGTTATTATTATTATTATTATTATTTATTTTTTTTGAAGAGGAAGAGGAGGAGGAGGAGGAGGATAATGACGATGATGATGATGATGGTGGTGGTGGTGGTGTGTGTGTGTGTGTGTGTGTGTGTGTGTGTGTGTGTGTGTGTGTGTGTGTGTGTGTGTGTGTGTGTGTGTGTGTGTGTGTGTGTGTGTGTGTGTGTGTGTGTGTGTGTGTGTGTGTGTGTGTGTCGATGGTCAAGAATATCACAGCTTTTTCCACAACATCTGGTGCCATAAACAAACTGGCAGATCAGCTTGTTTGAGTAGCAAGAGAAATTTTATAGGCAATATTTCTGTAGATTGATGTCAACTTGATGGAAAAACGTTTGAGAAGGAGGCACATAACGAGACTTTTTGTGTTTTTCTATCTATCTGTCAATTCATATATCTGTCTGTCTATCTGTCTGTCTGTGTGCCTGTCTGTCTGTTTCTTCCTTTGGCTGTCAGAGTGTTTATCATTTATTTGTCTACCTATCTGTTTGTCTCTGATTGTCTGTCTGTATGACTGTCTATATGTCTGCCTGTCTATATTTATACTGTATGTCTTTGTCTCTCTCTCTCTCTCTCTCTGTTATAAATATCCTTACTTATAAAGACGTAATAGTGAGGGAAAGAGTGTGGAGAGATAGTTGACAAAATTTTCCTCTCATGGTACAGTACACTCCAGGTGAGCACTGAACCAGGTGTGTGTGGGGGGGGGGACAGGTGAGGAGGGGGTTCTGGAGGGGGGACTAGGTGAAAAGAGGGGGTGATGGGGGTGAGGGGGGTAGCGGGGATAGGAGAGGGAGCAGAGGGGGCGAGGAGAGGTGGGGGGGAAGGAGGAGGAGGGGTGAGGGAGGGGAGATCAGGTAAGGGAAGGGGAAAGGAGGTATTCGGAATGGACGAGGCCGGGGCTGGATGATTTGAAGCAGGCGAGGCGGACTGACGGGCAGAGTGAGGGAGACTGACAGGGGAGGGACGGCAAGATTGACATGTCGGCAGGGAGGAAAGAAAGCAGGGAGAAGGCAGGTAGGGAGAAAGACAGAGAATCAGATAGAGAGATAGGTAGAGAGGTGGAGGAAGAGAGAGAGAGAGAGATGAGCTGATAAATAGACAGGAAGGAAAGCAAGTAGGAAGTAGATAAGAAGCAAGACAGCAGGGTAGTGGTAGAAAGGGAGGTTAAAGGAAGAAGAGAGACAAGTAGACAGCTATTTAGGAGAGACAGACAGGGAGACAGGGAGGAGATTAGCAGGGGTTCGTGAGGGAGGCTGGGGAGAGGAGAGGTGAGCTGGAAGGCAAGGAAGAGTGATAGGAAGAGGCAGGGGTAGGCAAGGTGAAGCAGAGGGTGGCAGGGAGAGGCTGGAAGCAGGTAGGAGGAGGGCGAGGAGAGGCAGAAGAAATAGGTAAGGCGAGGCAGTGGGTGGCAGAGGAAGGCTAGGTACGGCAGGGGAGGAGAGGCAGGAATCGCCAGACAGAACATGGGAGGCAGAGGAGGAGACAGGATGAGGAAAGCAGAGGAAATGTAGAGGGGGGTAGGATGAGGCAGGAGGGTGGCACAGAAGGAGGTAGGATGAGGTAGGGTGAGGCAGGGATAGGTAGAGGGCAGGGAGAGGCAAGGGTAGGCTGGGGGAGGTGAGGCAGAAGGCAGGCAGGGGGTGGCAGAGGTCGCAACCATTACCGGTGCTCAATTATCCCACCTGAGTGTGGTCCACCTTCATTAACGTCAACAGTGTGGTCTGTGCACACACACACACACACACACACACACACACACACACACACACACACACACACACACACACAGCCAACATACATACCCGGTACATAACATAAACATACATGCTTATATACAGACATACATACATTCGCAAACACATAAACACTAATACATACACATGCAGATATATACAGTACACACACACACACACACACACACACACACACACACACACACACACACACACACACACACACACACACACACACACACACACACACACACACACACACACAGTGACACGTGCGTGGCGTCTCATTTTTACCTCAAATCTCACGGCAGTCAGGGCAAACCACCTAAACACATACACTAAGAACATAAACACTGGGGCCGAGGCGATCGATGGGTAGGTGGCGTGCTTGGGAACTGAATCTTTTGTCCGGGTTCGCGTTTAGTCAGGATCCGGAGAAATTCGTAGGATAAAGAAGTCTCAGCAGAAGGTTACGTCATCATCATCATCATCATCATCATCATCATCATCATCATCATCATCATCATCATCATCATCACCACCACCACCACCACCACCACCACCACCACCACCACCACCACCACCACCACCACCACCACCACCATCATCATCATCATCATCATCATCACCATCATCATCATCATCAACTCATATCTTTCATTTTTACTTGGTTTAGATTCTTGCCCATTAGCTGTTTTATTTCCCGTTGCTCAGCGGCAGAATATACAGTACTAAGCTCTGCGACCTTTTCAAAGCACTTCTTCGTGACTAGCATCATATTATAGTGTCTGCTGTTACAACTCGAGAATCAAGATGGAGAGATGGCAATTTTAGGGCAAGTTAGATTAAAATAAGTTAATTTGTTGCAGCTTCACCTGAATGTAAACCCCGTGGACTGCAGGTTGAAGTTGCCTCTCTCCTGCAGCTTGAAGCCCTCTTTTCGGGGAGGGGGGTGGGGTGAATCTTTGAATAACTGAGCAGCTCCACCGCCCTGTTATATCAGTGCCACCTCGTGAAGGCGTCCGTCTTCAGAATCATGTGTGCGAAGAAAAGTATAAGCAAAAAATTTACATAGGCCTATACAACCCTATTCACAACTCCGGACCGGGACAAAGACTTGTATTGTAGTTGGGTATGGAAGCTCCCTAACACCTCTTCCTCAGCGATTTATTTTTTGGACGTGGCCTGTTAATATCGTTTTGTACGCTATTTACGCAGAGTGTGGTGATTTTGGAAGGATTTTTGTAACACGGAGTAAGACTGTGTGGTGTAATAAGGAAAATAGGTAGCTGAAGAAGAGGTGTTAGAGGCCAAAAGGTTTCAGGTCTGGAAATCTCGTTGGTTGAGGAAACTCCCTAACACATTTTCCTAAGTGATTTATTTTGGTTACTGCACCATACTCTCCTGTTCTGTGTCATATAAATCCTTCAAACATCACCATACTCTGCACAAATAGAGTGCAAAACGATATTAACCAGCCATATCCAAAAATAAATAGCTGAAGAAGAGATGTTAGGGAGCCTCCTCACTCGACGGGCACACGAACCCAGGTCAGAGTACGAGGCGGATCGATGGCGGAAAATCCAGTTATTGCGGGACGGGAACGCGGGAATGAAAATGACGTGAGTGGCTGGTTAAATATTGCCACTCAACTCTGACCTTGTGTGATGTTAAGTAAATATTTCGTGTGTTACTGCAGATATGGCCAGTTGTGTGTTTTGATTGAGAGTTAGAATGGAGAGTGTAAATTGTGTACTATTGCAGACGTGAGCATTTGTGAATTTGGATTTTCGAGGTCAGGGTCATAGGTCAGAGGTCAGGGTCAGAGGTCAGAGGTGAGGGTCAGGGCAGCAGTTTTCGTCAGCACATCATTCTGACAAGGCTGGTTGACCTGCATCCGTGAGTCTAACCTTTTATATAACTCTGACAGTCCCCCAGCCATTTCTGTTTGTGTAGAGGTGCTGATAGATATAAAAGAAGAAGGAGGAAGACGAGGAGGAGGAGGAGGAGGAGGAGGAGGAGGAGGAGGAGAGAAGAAGAAGAGGAATAATAATAATAAGAAGAGGCAGAAGAAAAAGAGGAAAAGAAGAAGAAATAAAGACAAGTAAGAAGAAAAATGAAGAAAACACGAAACAGATAAAATGAAAAATGAGAGAGAGAGAGAGAGAGAGAGAGAGAGAGGGAGAGAGAGAGAGGAGGGAAACACTGGATAGAGCTAAAGGGAGGAGTGTAATCCCTGGGTTGAACAAAGCAGCATAAATCCTCTTGCACTACGGTAATCCCACACAACGAACAGCCATACGATAGTTATGGATGTAAGCAGGGAGTACGAAGAAGTAAAGGAGTACAAAGGAGTAAGGGAGTACAAAGGAATCAAGGAGTACAAAGGAGTAAAGGAGTACAAAGGAGTAAAGGAATACAAAGGAGTATAAAGGAGTACAAAGAAGAGCAAACAGTAATTCATGTGATGGTCTTTTCGAGGATGTGTGTTACAGAGAAGACTATGGCAATGGTATCTAATTCTGTGAGGTGAGAGAGAGAGAGAGAGGGAGAGAGAGAGAGAGAAAACAACAACACGACCTGATTGTAGAACTTTTGTAATAGTTCCGTCGGCCCTAAATTTTGAAGAAAGAAAATGAGGAAACTTTTACGAAAATTTTTATAAAACCTAATATTCGACATGGATCCCGTCGGCGGAAGTGAGCATATCTTAAGAAGGCCATGTTACTGGGAAGAAATTAC
>NC_136975.1:45275992-45290992 GCF_032717465.1 Coenobita brevimanus
CTGATCTCCCTCCCTCTTCCCCTCTCCCTCTCACTTCTCCTACACCCTCTTTCTCTCCCCCTTCATCTCCACTCTCCCCTGTGGCATCCTGCGTGTTAGCATCTAATGAGGTGATTATTATCCCTGTTCCTCTCACCCCCTCTCCTCTCCCCTGTGATGGAGGAGAGAAGGGGAGCAGGAGATGGGAGAAGGGGGAGAGGAGGAGGAGATGAGGGAAGGAGAGGAGGGGGAGAAGAGAAGGGATGGAGGGAGAGAGGTTATAAAAACCTTGAGAGGTTGGTGGAAGGAATGAAGAGTTGGAGAAAGATTAAGACTGGAGGAGAGAGAGAGAGAGAGAGAGAGAGAGAGAGAGAGAGAGAGAGAAGACGAAACAGAAGACAAGAAAAAGAAATATGATACCCGGAGGGAAAGGGAGGAATTTGAGGGAAGGGAGAAGTAGGCGGGAAGGGAGAAGTAGGAGGGATGGGGGGAGGGAGAGAGGAAGGAATGAAGGAGATGGGGGAGAGGGGTGAAGGGAAAATATGTGAGAAGTGGGGAGGAGGGTGAAGGAGAGAAAATGATGAGAATGGAATGGAGGAAACAATAAAGATGGTGTGCTGTGTGTGTGTGTGTGTGTGTGTGTGTGTGTGTGTGAGAGAGAGGCAGACAGTCAAACAAAGACAGGTACTAACACACACACACACAAACACACAAACCTCAACGATTCCTCCACTTTACTCCTACTCTTCTCTTTCTCATCTTCCCTTCCCTATCCCCCTCCCCCTCCCCTTCTCCCCTCCCCTCCCCTCCCTTTTCCCCTCCCCTTCCCCCTCCCCTCCCCCTCCTCGTTAGCAGTCACGGCGTCTATTAGTGATTTCTTAAGACCCTTGACTTCTTCTTCTCTCAAAAATTGGTACCCTCCATTTTTTTTTTTTTTTTTATCATGGCTTCTCGTTTGTTGAAGCCGGGTAAGGTAGGGTTTATTAATAGGTACGTGTGTGTGTGTGTGTGTGTGTGTGTGTGTGTGTGTGTGTGTCATGTAACAGGTAAGCCGACTTAATTCAGACCATGTTAATTTATCACTGTTTTTGATGGCAGGTGTAGAGGTAGCAAATTGATCGGAGTCAGGTAACGGTTTAAATAAAAGTGATGACTGGGAAATTTTCTATCAAAATGCTTCTAGGGGCGTCTGATGGTCTCTTAGGGATGAATTGATATGGCTTACGGCAGCAAGATAGCAAGCTTTATTGATTTCTCCACACAACAGAGTGGGTGGGACACCGTATTTCTCTAGGACTGAGGAGAAGGAGGAAGTGGTTCTAATATAACACATTTTCTGGCAACCGTTAGCGTCCGAGAGCGCCTAGGAAACGAAATTCTACATAGCTGTAGACCTCCACCAGGACTATGTTACACAGGGTATGACCCCCGAGGGCAGCCCCTCACGGGGGGTGTCATGTTGTGGAGTGGGGCTGCACAGTTTTGCTGTGCTTGTTTTGAGAGGAATACGTATCGTTTCAAAGACTGGAGGTCGTGTGTAGAGGGAAAGACTGATGAAGACCATTTGCCTGCACGTGGAACTTAATAGTATTTTAAACTCTAGCGTTGGAGATATCGTGAGAAGAGAATAATTTGTAGAGAGACGGGTGCTGTATGTCCACAGTACTGGAGAAAGCATAAGGCTGTGAATGTTCAATATCAGCGTCCATTGTATCAGTGATGGCTGACACAGGGATGTAGTATTGCGACACAGATATAGACTGAACGTAGCCTCGTAAGGATCTCTATCTTGGTAAGGATGATGCTTATGGTCATAATCAGCAACACTGTCGCTGTCATCTGTCATCACCGTAATGACGATAGTGACAGTGATGATGATGATGATGACAAGACGACGACAACCACGACGACCATGACTACCATCATCACCACCACCACCATCATCATCATCATCATCATCATCATCATCATCATCATCACCACCACCACCACCACCACCACCACCACCACCACCACCACCACCACCACCACCACCACCACCACCACCACCACCACCACCACCACCACCACCATTAACAGCAATAACAACACCAACACCTGCATTCCAAATTAGCAACAGATCTCAGCACCTTAATTACGGTGTGGCGCCTCCGTCAGGTAATCTACGCCAGACTACACCGACGCCGCTAATGAGACGCAGGTGAGGCGTGGCGTATTTAATTAGTCCCTGTGATACGGCGCTCGTGTCAGTTACGGGCCACTCACCTGTGTAGGAATTAATATTTTTGGGTTCAGGTGACTCTGAGTGTGACGTATTTGATTATGAAGTGATTAGTGACGGATCAAGAGACACGCCTCCTGTTACATACACATACATGCCTACGGATCTGCACACTTATTTGCCTGCATAGACATACACAGGGACAGTCATACATACATACATACATACCCGTACATAGGCACATACATACATACCTGCATACATCCATGCCTTAATACATACAGACATACTCGTACATGCATACGTACATATATACATTCATACATACATATACATGCAGACATAACCCGACACAGTGATTTATACACGCACAAACATACACAAGCATGCTCACTAATATGCCCACATGTGCATACGTAGAAGTACACACATCCCACATGCATTCCAGTGCATTCGTAGATACACACACACACACACACACACACACACACACACACACACACACACACACACACACAACAAACCTCGTCGCAGCGAATGGGTTAACCTGCACCATCCTCACCTAACCTACCTCAACGCGACCTACCTTACCCTAATCTAACCCAACCCGTTTAAGCTCAGCCGTGCCCGCCGTCGCCGCTGTCCCCGTTCTGGAGCTGAAATTGACGGTGTTTCATTTGTAGTTGTATTGTCTTCATTCTCCTCATTTCCACTGTTTTCGTTTTTTTTCTGATTATTTTGCACGTGTAATCCAATTTTCCCTCAGCAGTATTTTTTTGTTACGTTCCCTTATACGAGCTTGTTTTGCCCCCCTCATTCCCTCCTTCCTGCCCCCTTCCCCCCTCCCCTACCCCTTCCCTTCCCTCTCCTCTCTATCTTTACCTTCCTCCTTCCTCGCCTCTCTCCCTCAATACCTCCTCTTCCACCCCTACTCTCAGCTTCCCTCGTCCCATTCTAACCCTTCCCCGAGCCATCCCATTTCCCCTTCCTCCCATTCTCTCCTTCCTGCCCTCCCCGTTCCTCTTCCTCCCATTTACTCTTCCCCTTTCCTTCTCCGCTTCCTCCCCTTCCTCTCCCCTCGTCCACTGTGTCATCTTCCCCCTTCCCCTCCTTCGCTTTCCCTACCCCTCATCTCCCTCCCCCTCACCTTGCCCCTCCCCTTTACGCTGCCTCTCCCCTCCCCTTCTCCCTCCCTCTCAATTTTCCCCTTATTCCCTTCTCTCTCCTTTCTCTCCCATATCCTTCCCCCATCTCCCTCTCTCGCCTTCCTCTTCCCTCCCCCCCTCTTTCTCTCTCCCTTTTTCTCCCCCTCCTTTTGTTTCTTTCCTCTTTATTCTCCCCTTTCCATCCTCAACTCTTCTATCTGTTTCAACCTCCTCCCTCCTTCCTTTTGCGACACCCCTTGTGTTATGAAAGCATCTCTTTTCTCTCCATTCTTCTCTCCTTTCTCCATGCTTCCTCTCTCTGCCCTCCCTTCTTCTCCCTGCCATTTCTTCCTCCATTTCCTTTCTTCACCTTCTCCTCTCTCCCTCCCTACCTTCTCTTCCTTTGTCTCAGCCTTCCACTCCTCTTCCTGCCCTCTTGTCCTCCTCTCTACGTCCTGTCCCATTGCTCTCCCATTCCTCTTCTTTTCCTCAAACACCATGTCCGCGTCCCCTCCGTGAGAAGCCAGTCTCTCCGTTTCCATCCTCCTCTCTTTCCTTTCTTCCTCCTTCCTTGTCTTTCTTTCCTCCTTCCTTTTCTTTTCTTTTCTCCTTCCCCCCTCGCCCGTCCCTCTTTTCTCTTTCTCCTTTCTTCCTTCCTTCCTCTTCTGTCACCCTTCTTCCCCTCTCCCTTCCTTTTCTGTTCACCTTTCTCAGCCTTCTTTCCTTCTTATTCTCTTTCCCTCCTTCGTCTCTCCCTCCTACCCTTTTCCTTACATTTTGTCACAATCCCTCTTCCCCCCCCTCTCAATCCGTGTCCCCCTCCTTCCCACATCCCTCGTGAGAAGTCAGCACCTGAGGGCGACGCTCCCTCTCCCTCACTATTCTTCTCTCTCTCTCTCTCACCAATTTTTTTTTTCATCGTTTTATTTTTTTTGTCGCCTGTCTCCTCCGGTTTACGTGCAGTTGTGGGCAATTTCTGGAAGCAAGGCACGGTTGGGAGGCTGGTGCGGGGGGGGAGTAGTTGGACGAAACTGTGGGACGTAGAAATGGGACGAAATTGGCAGTGAGGCGGGAAAATGGGACCGAGACAACAAGAGGGACAAGATTGTGGTGGAGCGAGAGAGGGGGGTGGAGCGGAATGTGCGTTGGGACGAAATGGGCGGAAGGACGAAATGGGCGGAAGGACGAAATGGGCGGAAGGACCAAATGGACAGAAAGACGAAATGGACAGAAGGACCAAATGGACAGAAGGACCAAGTGAGTGGATGGACAATATGGATAAGACAAAACGGATGGTGGGACAGATAGATAGAAGGTAGATTAAAATAGGTATTGACGGATGAGATCATTGGGGGGATAAATTGGATAGTGGACAAGACGATAAGGATGTACAGGAGCATGAGAATATAGCCAGGGGGACGAACGGGGGGCGAGAAAGTAGGTCGAGGGGGTAGATAGGTAGGTGAGGCGGGAAGCTTGTGTGGTAGGTTTAGGAGTTGGAAAGTTGGACGAGAAGAGGACGAGAAAAGGAACTAGAGGACGAAAAAGATGGGCATGGAGGACGAGAGGATGGGTGCTAGGAGGAGAAGGTAAACAATAAGACGAGAAGATGGCCGAGAATGACAGGAAATGGGCAGTAGGACGAGAATGTAGGTAGTACAAGGAGATGGTTGGTACTGGGACGAGAAGGGAGCTAAGGGGACAAGGAACCAAGAAGACGAGAAAGACCTGGGACGAAGCAGCCAGTAGATGGGGCGAGAGGTGGGTCGAGAAGGTGGGCAGGCAGGTAAGTGGGGGCAGAATTTTTTTGTGGCGAGCTGGCTAAAGTTGACGGTTTGGCGAAAAAAAGGTGACTTGCCTCTACTTTCAGCAGTTTACGTCAAATCTGAAGGGAAGGACTCAGCGAGGGAAGTCTTTTGGGCTGAAGGTTAATTTTGACGGCTTCTTTATTATTTCGAAGAGTATATTGAGCCTAAGAGTTTCATTTTTTATATATTATAGATGAATTTGAGGAGCGCATGTAAATTTTGAGTGGTACAGGTGAATTTTGAGTGATGCAGGTGAATTTTGAGTGATGCAGGTGATTTTTGAACTACGTGAGAATCGATGACTTAATTGATGATTGCGACGTGGCATATTTTCACTGGACACTTTTTTGATAGTTCCCGTGCTTTGAGAGATTCAGTGGGAAACTCCAGGTACACGGAATGTTTGCTTCGAAATTCCAGACACGTAGGAGATATGGTTCGAAATTCCAGATTCGTAGAGGTCTAAACTTAATTAGGCTGTGTGCAACCAAATGGAGTGGATTTTTTTTTTCCCCGAAACTTCAGACACATAAGAAGTTAGAAATCCATGGGTAATCGAAAGAATATGAGTCATGCCTCATTAGTTCGGAAAACCAGACACTCACAAAGAAATCTGGTGTGAAATTCTCAGTCACATAAGGGGATACAAACTTATGACAAACCGAGAGGCTCCGAATCCTGCTTCATTAGCCCGAAACACTAAACATGTAGAAAGTAAGAATCTAATTGTGATTCACCGAGCGGGGCGTAATCTTGCTTCACGAGTTCGAAACCTTAGACATGTAAAAAGATCTAATTCCCCTCAGGTACAGACAACAGAATTCGGAGCCCAGGAAGCGAATGTGACACAGGGGGTTCAATGCCCCCAAGGCCGAATGTTTCCCTGGTGGATTTTGAAGAGGTGGCAGTGTGATGACAAACTCACAGAGGACAATGAACGGATCTTGAATTTGGCTCTCTGTTATCTTGTTTTTCTTTTTTCTTGGAACAGTTTGCTGGCTCCTGGCCTTTGGTTCTTTCTTCCTTGCATTAAAAAAATATCAGGAGGGTTTATTTGTTTTTTCTGAACCCCAGATGCATAAAGGTATTAGAACTACAACTTCACGGTTATAATGAAGCTGTTTCGAAGTTTGCTTCATTTGTTTGGAACCCTGCATATGTAAAGAGGTCAAAACTTAAATGTGAGTGATCAGGTTGCTCCGAATCTCGCTTCTTTAGTGCTGAACCCCACACATGTAAAGATATTAGTCTCCCTGAAGTACAGACAAAAGGTTTCGAGACCCAACAAGCCAACATGACCCAGGGGTGTTTGTTTCCCAGTAGACTGAATATTTCCCAGGCGGATTTTGAAGGGGTGGTGGGTGAGTGTGTGTGAAAATATCCGGGGTCCGTGTGACTGTGGCATCCATGTTTGATGAGACAAGGGCCAGGGGGAGAGGTTTCATCCACACTCCATCTACCTTCACCCCCTTCTTTTCCTTCCCCCTTCCTCCCCCTCTCTTTTCCCCACGCCCTTTTCCTTCCCCCTTCCTCCCCCTCTCTTTTCCCCACGCCCTTTTCCTTCCCCCTTCCTCCCCCTCTCTTTTCCCCATGCCCTTTTTCTCCCCTCCCCCATTTCCCTTTCCCCCTCCCTCTTCACTGTGTTTCTCCTTTCCCCTCGTCAATCTCCTCCCCCCCTCTCTCTAGTCTCCTGTTTTCCCCTTCCTTCATTACAGTCTCTATCCCTCTCTTCTCCCCCACTTTCCTTCCCTATCTCCTTCTCTCTCTCTCTCTCTCTCTCTCTCTCTCTCTCTCTCTCTCTCTCTCTCTCTCACCCTTTCTGAAATTCCATATTGGCTTCTCAAACGCTCTCGATTTTTCTCCTCCTCTGATCCCTCTTGTGTGCCACTGAGAGAGAGAGAGAGAGAGAGAGAGAGAGGGAGAGAGAGGGAGGGAGAGAAAGCGAGCTACTGTCTGTATTTTTTATATTAACTGAATAGACAGACAACAGACACGACCAAAAAGAAAAAAAAAGTGAAAAATTTTATCCCCAAACCGAGAGAGGCACAGAAAGTCGGCAGCACAACTTTCACATATCACACTTCTAAATGGTACTGGCTGTCTATCTATCTAGCTATCTATTTGTCTGTCTATCTCTGTATCTCTGCCTTATCCATCTGTCTATCTTATCTATCTGTCTATCTATCTATCTATCTATCTTTTTATCCATCTATCTGCCTATCTTTCTGTTGGGGACCAGGATTAGGATACCGTCCCAATTTATATGGCGAGAGTGACCAGCCTCACTTGCCCCTGAGTAGCATTATCTGAGCAGTATACCTCATCCATTCCTCGGATATAGATCACTACAGGTCCTATTCTGTAAGAGCGCCTGACCCACTGCACCACCAGGCTCCATTTGGTTATGTGGTTACTGTTCAATAATTCCTGAGTTATAGAAAGCTATTTAGCTTGTCAGTCAAATGAAGAGTCACCTGAAGTCAGCACTACATCGGGTGAGAGGATGGTGGGCGGCCGTAACTGTTGCACCTTGAATGATAAAAAAAGAAAAGTTATATTACTGGTCTGCTCGGTTTACTTTAAAAATTATTATTATTATTATTATTATTATTATTATTATTATTATTATTATTATGCACATCATCTTCCTCTTCCCTTTGAACGGTTTCCTGCCATACTTTCTCGTAAAATTTGCATGGCGGTTTTTCTGGGCTGTGCAGGAATTAATATTTAGATCTAGGTGCTAGTTACGAAGAAGTGCCATGGGAAGGATGTTGAGCCGTAGCATTTTCTTATTCTGCCATTTAGCTACGGGAAATAAGCTGCAAAAGGACGAAAATATCCGCCTAGTGAAAATAAAGGAACGATAATCAATAATAATCGATAAAGTTTTAATAACGTTCAAATCTGTCTTTTAATATTTCGTAACTTCAGGTAAATTATTGGGAGGGTGCGTGGAATTTCGGTCATTAATCCCTTTACACATTTGGGATTCCGGATTTCTAGAGAGAGATGGATTCGGATTACTGGAGGGAGATTACAGCCCCTCCAAAGACTGATGTTTTCCTGGTTGGCGTTGGAAGAGGTAATTAGGTTTTGGTGCGACGGAGTGGGGGAAAGGAGTGTTGACTGCGACTGTACATACACGCTGGCTTATTTTCACACACACACACACACACACACACACACACACACACACACACACACACACACAAAACATACAGTATCCCCCAATCTCTCTCTCTCTCTCTCTCTCTCTCTCTCTCTCTCTCTCTCTCTCTTTCACACACACACACACACACACACATCGCTTCATTACGCCAAGTCGCCCGGTCTGGTCTTTCAGGTCCTCTCGGGTCCCGCTAAAAAGACCCGCCTTAATTATTTGCCCAGGCTCACAAAAATCATTATTCCGGATTTGAGAGAGAGAGAGAGAGAGAGAGAGAGAGAGAGAGAGAGAGAGAGAGAGAGAGAGAGAGAGAGAGAGAGAGAGAGAGAGAGAGAAAGGGAGAGGAAGAAAAAAAAATCAGAATAGGAAGAAAATGGAAATCTGAAGTGAGAAAGGTGTGTGTGTGTGTGTGTGTGTGTGTGTGTGTGTGTGTGTGTGTGTGTGTGTGTGTGTGTTGTGAGAGAGGGAAGGCGTGTTTGTGTTGGTGAAGGAGGAGCAGGAGTGTGGGGAGAGAGAGAAAGGTGAGTGTTTGTGTGTGTGTGTGTGTGTGTGTGTGTGTGTGTGTGTGTGAGAGAGAGAGAGAGAGAGAGAGAGAGAGAGAGAGATTAAAGAAACTGCTAAATCACACTTTTTTTTTTTAATCACAACACACACAAAACCCACCTTTCATGTACTATATAAGAGATAAAAAAATGGTCTCCACTTTCAGATAATTCTTTATAATATATTTCTAAGAATTTTAGAGATTATGTAAGCTCAGTTGGACGTCTGCTGTACACTTCCTTAATAATAATAATAATAATAATAATAATAATAATCTTGATAATCCAGTCACCTTTTTAGTTCCAAAATATTCTTAACAAAACCCACAGTGAGTCAGACAGCGTTAGTATTGATATTAAGTCCAGAGGAATTTACTCTTTTAGGACTTAATTATCATCCAGTAAATAGCCAAGAAAATTAATGAGTCCATGAGGGAGGACGGTTTGGTTTGGCATGAGAGAGTGGATGCAAGTTTGAGTGGAGGAGCTTGGAGGTATGTTGGTCCATGTCACCAGGAGGGAGGATGGTTTGGAGTGGCAGGAGGAAATGGACACGAGTTTTGGTATATGATTTGGAGGCCTTTTCGTCGGTGTGGCCTTGGAGTATATGAAGGAGGGCGGCTTGGTTTTCTACGAGACAGTGAATAAGAATAGTGACGGAGGAACTTAAACGAATTTCTGTGGCGGCCTCCAGAGAATAGCACATGAGGGAGGATGATTTGGCTTGGTAGGAGGAAGCGGCTGTGTGTTCTGATCGGGGAAATTGGACGCCCATTCGACGCAATCACTCTGGTAATCGTGCATGAGGAAGGGCGACGTGGTGTGGCAGGAGGGAGTAAAGATGAGTTGCGGTACAGGAGGAGGTCTGTTTTGATGCCCCCTCCTCTGAAATAGCATATGAAGGAGGGCGGCTTGATTTGGCACAAGGAAGAGGGGAGGAGATGGTGATGGGTGATGGTGATGGGGAACTGAGACATTTTTCTAACCATCCAGGAATAGCATATGAGGGAGGGTGGCTTGACGTGGCAGGAGGAAGTGAAGGTGACTGGTGAAGGAGCCTGAATGCATTTTTCTCGCTCCTACGCTGGATAAGTACGTGGAGGAGGGCGACTTGGAATGACGGAAGGGAAGAAGGATGAAGAGGGATAGAGAAGCTTGTAGTCCTGTTTAGATGCGGCCTCTGTGGAATAATATATGAGGAAAGGTGTCTTGGTTTGGCAGGTGGGGGTGCAGGTGAGTGTTGGTAGGGGAACTTGAAGGTGTTTTTAGCACTACCACTCTGGAACAGGATATGGGGGAGGGTGGTTTGAAGTGGCAGAGGGAAATAGATGATGATGAAAAACTTGAGGCTTCTTTGTTGCGGAAGAGGAAGTAAACGGAAGGTTGCTTGGATCTTGTTCATCTCTGATAAGGAAGCCTCATAACATCTTCCTTATCATTTTACTTCCACATACGGCACTTCAGTAACCTCTTATCTCTTATCTGTGTCGGTATTACAAAACCATAAATAACCCTCAAGAACAATTGTAAAGTGTAGCAGGCAAAATAAATCACCAAAGAGGAAGTACTAAGAGCCTTCAGACGAAAATACGGGCTTTGGAGTGGCTGGAGTGAGTGGAAGAGTTGGGAGGTTTGTTTTGACGTGATCAGTGTGAAATTTTACACGGAGGAGGGCGGCTTGGAGTGGCGGGAGAGTGGGGGTGGGATAGACAGACACAGACAGACAGACATGGATAGACAGACAGACAGAGAGACAGTCATGGATAGACAGACAGATACACATACACACATACATACATACATGCATACATACATACGTACGCACATACATGCATACATATATACAGACAGACAGACAGACACACGGAAAGAAAAAAAGAAATTTGAAGAGGCGCCCACCATCCACACACTCCATGTAGTGCAACCAATAGGTGATTCTGCACAGAGTGAAGAGTGACATTTTCCTGTAATCCATGAAACCACTTACAACTTTGGGTGGTAACGATATAGCTAAATGGAGGCCTGGTGGTTCAGTGGGTTGAGGCGCTTCAACCAGATGGGGTCCGTAAGGGTGTCAATCCGAGGGCTGGTAGGGGTTTATTGCTCACTTAATGCCACTCAGGGACGACACACTGGTCACCCTTGCCTTAAATGCGGGGATGAGTAGCTTAGTCCCAGGCACCATAGATAGGTAAATTGATAGGAGAGAGAGAGAGAGAGAGAGAGAGAATGATGGGAATATCCCCTCAGCCAGACCTCGATCGTATTACCTTCCCCAAGCAGTAGGATATTGCCATCTCTCTCTCTCTCTCTCTCTCTCTCTCTCTCTCTCTCTCTCTCTCTTGCCTGTAATTTGAAGGTACGAGTAAATCTTGCTGCCGTTAGATATATAGATAGACAGATAGATAGATTGATAGCTATGGATAGATAGATAGCCATAGATAGATAGATAGGTAGACAGGTAGATAAATAGATGATAGATAGACAGATAGAGAGAGAGAGAGAGAGAGAGAGAGAGTCACACGGTAAGTTAGGTAGAGTTATTGTGTGTGTGTGTGTGTGTGTGTGTGTCAGGAGTACACTTGGTCATAACATCCACACGGTACAATTTTACCTTACTGGAAAACAAGGTGTTATGAGAGAGAAGGTGGAATGGGTTGGCTGATTATCTTGTGTAACCCTTTCTTTGTGTATCCGTCTATCTATCTATCTATCTATCTGTCTATCTATGTCTGTCTGTCTCTTTATCTGTCTATCTATATATCTATCTATCTATCTATCTCTGTCTGTCTCTCTATCTGTTTTTGTTTTTGTATGCATTTATCAATCCATGTTTTTTTTTTTTTTTTTAGTATATGATGCGGAAATAATGTCTGATTATACCTGGCTTATTGTGTAGCTTTTGCTGTATCTACTTAATGTCTATCGATCTACATTTGTCTCACTTTCTGTCTATCTGTTTATCGTTCTATCCCTGTGTGTCTGTCTGTTTATCTATTTCTGTCTGTCTGTCTATCTGTCTGTCTATCTGTGTCTCAATCTTTCTAGCAGTCTATGTATTTGTCTCTCACCTGTCTATCTATCAATCCATCTATCCGTCAGTTTACCTGTTAACCATTCAACATCGCTTTCGCCTACACATTCCTCTAATGGCCTAACCACCTCAGGCTAATTACAGGTGAAGGCTAGGTAAGAAAACTACCTGCCTAACTGAATTCCTCGTCTCTCTCGCCCGCCCACCTGTGAGCATCGCACCTTAATTGACGCATCAGGTTAATTGGTCACGAAAATTGCCGGGAAAACATTTAGAAACGAGAGAGGAAAAATTCGTAATTGGCTATAAGACAAACGCACGCACACGCAAACACACACACACACACACACACACACACACACACACACACACACACACACACACACACACACACACACACACACACGCAAACACACACACACACACACACACACACATCTAGGGGAAGTTCAGATTACCAATAAGTCGGCCGCCTAAAATAACTATCCATTGAGGTATTAAAACTGTCACTTCATTTCGTAAAAAGAGTTGTTGCGAAAGGAATAAAAACAAATGCTATAACGTATTGTTCTGTTGTGAGGGAAAGTTCTTGTTTAACTGCCTTCATAACAAACTTCAATTTATTATTATTATTATTATTATTATTATTATTATTATTATTATTATTATTGTTATTATTATTATTATCTTATCTTATTCTTTCCTTCCTGTTGGTGTAATCTCTCAATATTCCTAAATAAATAAAATTATCTGGTGGTAGTTAAGATTATATAAAGACGTCACGGTATATTTTTACGTAATAAGGAATGACGTAGTTATGACGTAATATATTATGACGTTGTTATGACGTAATGAAGTTATGACTTAACGACGTAATAAGGTATGCCGCACTGTGACGTAATGTTATGACGTAAAATGGCATATAGAAAGACGTAATAGGTTGAGGTAAAGAATGACGTAATAAGTTATGACGTACAGAATGACGTAATGTTATGACGTACAGAATGACGTAATAAGACGTACAGCTAAGCGAAAAAAACTTGTCCCACTTCTTTAAAACAAACTTTATTTAGCTTCATTTTTTTACTCTACGTTTTTCTCCCACCGGCTTTACGTTGACACAGAGGAGAAGCCTTCGTTATCCGGATCTGGCCAGGCTGGGTGTCGCTGCCAGGGGGTGAAAAAGAGAGTGAGAAAGTGAGAGAAAAAAAAAAGAGAGAGAGAAAAGGTGAAAAAAAAGAGAGGCTTGTGCTGAATCCGCTTTGCTCGGGTTTAATGTGGGATTTGTATCTTGCTGGCTCCAGTGGTGACAATTTGGTGCTGAGAGAGAGAGAGAGAGAGAGAGAGAGAGAGAGAGATTTACATCCCTCTTAAATCCCCCATCCCTCCACCTCACTCCCCCTCATCCTCCCACTTCACTCCCCCATCCCCAACCCCACTCCCATCCACCACCCCACCCCCGTCCCCCACCCCACTCCCCCATCCCCCAACCCCACTCCCATCCCCCCACCTCACTCCCCCCATCCCCCACTCCAATCCCTCCCTCTCTTTCATTCTCTCTAACTTCATCTCAGCACTGTAATTGCACTTTCTCCCTCAGTGAAGCCAATGGCCGTCAACTCATTTCACCTTAACTCAGTGCTTTACGAGGATGCTGGAACTGGGATGGTGCTGGGAAAATTCTATGCGTACCGCCCTTCGCCCACGAGCTCATAGTCGCTAAGCTCATGGATCCTCTGTGTAGAATTAATTGACTTTCAGAATCCGTAAAACATGTCTTGAACGTGTTTAATACTCGTAGAACTGCTCCTCCTATGTCACCCTTTGTATGCCGCCTGCTGGAGTACACACACATACATACACTTATAAACATACTGTACATATACATATATCCATCCATCCATCCATACATACATACATACCCATCCATTCATACATACATACATGCATACACATACATGCATACATGCATGCATCCATACATACATACATAGATAAATTCATACATACATACATACACATAAATGCAAACATACACAATTAATATACTCATAGATGGATAGATAGATACTAGTAGATAGACAGATAGATGAAGATGGATATAGGTAGACAAACAGATGAGTACACAGATAGATAGATACATAGATACATCCATACGCTGAGTGTGGAGGAAGGAAGGTCACATTCATTTATTCCTAGCGACTTAATATGATGTGAAAAAGTGGGTAGTTTTGAGCAGTGGCAACTGATTTAATTAAAGACAGTGGAGTAAGCAGACTTAGTAATGTTACCTCTCTCTCTCTCTCTTTCTCTCTCTCTCTCTTCATCCATCTTTCACCCTCTTCACTTTCCCCCTCTTTCTTATTCATGCTTCTCTTCTCTCTTCCTTTCCTTCGCTGTCTGTCTTCTTTTGTCTTCTTTCATTTTTTGTTACCCTTCTTCTCTCCCTCTCTTTCTTCTCTCCTCCCCTTCTCTCTCTCTCTTTCTTTCCTCCTTCCCCTCCCTCTTTTTCTTTCCTCCTTCTCCTCTTTCTTTCTTCTCCTTCACCTCTCTCCCTCTCCTTCTCTCCTTCTCTCTTTCCTCCTCCGTCTCTCTTTCTTTAGATGGGCAGAGAAAGGGGAGAGAGGGAGGAAAAAAGGGAGAGAGAATGGGGAAGTGAGAGGGAGAGAAAAAAGAAGTGAAGGAAATGTAACAGAGAGGTGAGATTGAGAGGAAGGGGGAAGTGAGAAAGGAGAGTCGTGAAGGGAGAGGGAAGAGAGAAGAGGGAGGAGGCAGAGAGGGAGAGGGAGAGGGAGAGGGAGAGGGCGAACGAGAGGGAGAGGGAAAGGGGACACAAGAGGGCAGGACAAAGGCGTGCAAAGGAAAGCAAACAGCAGTGCAATTGTTTCATTCAATAACGTTTGTTGCAGAGAAAGCCAGGTATCAATTAAAGCCAGGTATCAAAGCCAGGTATCAATCAAAGCCAGGTATAAAAGCCAGGTATCAATTAAAGCCAGGTGTTAATTAAAGCCAGGTATCAAAGCCAGGTATCAATTAAAGGCAGGTAAAAAAGCCAGGTGTCAGCTCTATTAAATCAGCAGGTGTAGTTCGTTGGCTCAGATG
>NC_136975.1:45293492-45298492 GCF_032717465.1 Coenobita brevimanus
AATGTATGGCCATTTTTTGTATAGATCTCTCTCTCTCTCTCTCTCTCTCTCTCTCTCTCTCTCATCCTTTCATCTCTGTCCATTCCTCTTTCTCCATCTCTTCCCTTTTCCTACCCCTTGCTGTCTTCAATACGCCCTCTTTCCTACTGCTATTTTTTCTGCTCTCTCCCTTCTCTCCTCTCCTCCATCTCCCTTCTCTCCTCTTCTTCATCTCCCTTCTCTCATCTTCTTCATCTCCCATTTCTCCTCTTCTCGATCTCCTCTCTTTCTTCCAACCCCTCCTTCTCTCCCTCTTCATGCATTCTCTCCCTCTTCGTCCCTCTGTCTTTCCTCTTCCTCTCCCTCCCTCTCCGTCCCTCCATCTTTCCTCCACCTCCTCCTTCTCTCCCACGGCAAGGGAGGCAATGAAGGGACAACTATTCAAATCCACAACCTCATTCCAAACTTTCCGTGGGTTCCAAAGGCCTTATTTACATTACAGACGGAGCCCGAGTACGCGCTTACCCCCCCCCCTCCCTCTCTCTCTCTCTCTCTCTCTCTCTCTCTTTCTGCCACATCTGAGGACCCATTTGGAGGAGCTTGACCCTAACTCCTTCCGATTGCTGGTTGGTGTGTGAGTGTTTTTCCTGTGTGTGTGTGTGTGTGTGTGTGTTTTATAGCCGATGGGAAATGAGTTTATCCTCTTCACCTTGTTTTTCTTCGTGTTTTATTTGTGTATACTGCAGAAGTGGCCGTACCAAATCAAACTTTTCCGTGTCTGTGTTTTTTTTAGGCTAATGGAAGGTGAGAGTCGATCGGCAATGTGTTTTTTCTCGTCTCCTGCCGCTGATTATTTGCTTCTCGAGATAGGCAAACGGAAGAGGTGTTTCAATTCTAACTTTTTAAAGAGAGTTTGTGTTTGTTTGGGAAGAGGAGTATTGAGTTGTTAATTTTTTTGAGTGTTTTTCTTCGACACTTTATTTTCATGTTTTTTTTTGTCAGTTTTTCGGTTGATGATGATGGTGATGATTTTATTATTATTATTATTATTATTATTATTATTATTATTATTATTATTGTTATTATTATTATTATTATTATCCTCTTCCAGTCATAATTTGTGTCTGTAGATAAATCCATTGACAAAATCCTTCCATTCTATCTTTCCTGATTGCCTTTGAGTTTGGCCAGGTGCAAAGGTAAGCCAGGTGTTTTTCTTTGGTGTTTGTGTTGTATTTGTCGTTGCCAGGTGTGTTTTTTTCTCTGTGTTTGTGTTGTATTTGTCGTTGTATTTGTGTTGTATTCTCCGCTGTATTTGTATTGCTCAAGGGGAGTGTATTGAAAAGATCGCTCCATTATAACTTTTGTAATAGCATTTGGGATGCGTAAGTCGTGTGGGAATTGAGTTTTTTCCCTATGTGTGTCTTTCCTCTCTCTCTCTCTCTCTCTCTCTCTCTCTCTCTCTCTCCTGGCATTATCTCTGTGTTGATTGGAGACTTTTTTTTTTTTTTTTTTTGGCAAACTTCCTCGTTTTACCTGCCTCTGTAAAATGTAAAAAAACAATATTGAAAACTAGGCCGGACAGAGTTTTCCGTGTGTGTGTGTGTGTGTGTGTGTGTGTGTGTGTGTGTGTGTGTGTGTGTGTGTGTGTGTGTGTTAACGAAACGATGTAAACGAGCACCATTATTGACTATACTCCTTTTACTCTAACTTGGCCTAAAATTGCCGTCCCCCCCATCGTGAATGCTGAGTTTTAACAGTGGATTAACACTGATGCTAGTCACGAAGAAGTGCTGGAGGAAGGATGTAGAGACGCAGTATTGCCTGTTTCGGCTACGGAGGTGTCAGAAGTAAGCTAAAAAAGGATGGAAATTTGAGCCAAGTTGAAGTGAGTGAAGTATAGTAGGGCAGTGAGGCAGGCAGAATAAATTAGGCGTTTTTTTTTATCATTTCTTCATTTTCTTCAGAGAGAGAGAGAGAGAGAGAGAGAGAGAGAGAATAAATGGGTAAATGGATAATGAATAATTAATGTATATAAATGTATGAAAATTCCCGAGGCTGAATTATTCCGTTTGACATTAGTTTATGCAGAATTAATTGAAATAAATCCAGTATAGCTGGACTGAATGATATGTTTATGTATGTATGTGTGTACTCGTATGTATGTATGTATAAGTGTGTATGTATGTGTGTGCGTATGAATAGGTGTATGTATATGTGTATTATGTATTTATGTATGTGTGTATGAATAAGTGTGCGTATGTACAGTATGTATGAATAAATGTATGTATGGATGGATGGCTGCATGAATAGGTATATGAATCATGTAGGTATGGATGGATGGATGGATAGATGTGTTTACGAGTATGGATGGATGGATGGATAGATGTGTTTACGAGTATGGATGGATGGATGGATGTGTGTACGAGTATATATGTATGTACGTATGGATGGATGGATGATGTGTGTACGAGTATGTATGTATGTATGTATGTACGAGATAACACATTTCATATATGGCAAGTAAATCATTCTCCTTATCTCCTAACTACTGTAAACATCATAACAGCGAGGCGGGGAGTAATATCATCCACTCCCCACCTCACCCTCTCTCCCCATTAAAAATAATAGGAATACACACACTAGAGAGACGCCTGAGTATCGTTGTTATACCCCCCCCATCTCAAAATCGGTGCAAACGAGCGTCATTATGGGCGTAAAATGAGGCTATACGCACCTGGGATATCCAAAATCTATATATATATATCCCCATCCCCCTGACCCCCCCAATTCCCCGCCCTGACCCCCCCCCACTCTTACCCCCACCTCTCAACCCAAGGAGCATAACCATAAAGCAACACTCCATCATGCGCTTTACGAGGGTAGAAAAAGAGTATAAGGGATAAGTAGGTTGTAGAGGGATCAGTTTGGCATATGTGGTGGTTATGTGGGTGTGGGTGATGGGGGGGTGAGTGCGTTGGGGGGATGAGTGCGTGGGGGGGGTGAGGGGGGGTGTCCTGTATTAGTATGTTTCGTGTTTTTTTTTTTTTTCGTGTTACGCCAGTTTTATTCAGGTCGCTTCTTTCAGGAAAACTTCCAGGAGTGACTTTTCTCACAACTTCTATTCCTGTTTTACCTGTCTCTGTCTGTCTATCTGTCTATCTATCCATGCCAATATACATTTATCTGTCTATCTATATTTATATGTCTGTCTGTCTGTTTATCTGTCTACAGTATATACATATATAATAATTACACACACACACACACACACACACACACACACACACACACACACACACACACACACACACACACACACACACACACACACACACAGCAAATGTGAAATATTTTGTCAGTAATTCTGTGCTTGTGAGGTGGACCATGGTGGTAGTGATTGTGGTAGTGGTAGTGACCGGTGGTGGTAGTGGTGGTGATTGTGGTGGTGGTGATTGTGGTGATGTGGTGGTGATTGTGGTGGTGGTGGTGGTGATTGTGGTGGTGTGGTGGTGAGAGCTTCTGAAAATTAACTGAGCACCATCATTATCTGTAAATACTACACCCACTCATCCTCTCTCTCTCTCTCTCTCTCTCCTTCTCTCTCTCTCTCTCCTGCCTCTGTTGTTTGTGTATTACGGTGCCGGAGAGGGGCAACTTCATCCTGCAGTCCACCGGGTTCACGTTCATTGGAGCCAGGGATTGAAATTACTGCTACTACTACTACTGCTGCAACTACCACCACCACCACCACCACTACTACTACTACTACTACTACTTCATGTATTATAACCATCTCATCTATACTCCTCTCACCACCAATATTGCTAAATAAAACTCGCAAACGCGAATAATTCCACAATATTATAGAAATTATAGTTAAAAAAAAAATCAAACTAAAATAATTTGGTCATTTCAAGCCAGCTAGATTTGGTGTTTAAAAATTTTGGAGCCAGTAATTAATCATATACTTTTTTTTTTTTTTTTTTTTTTTTTGTAAATGTTGCTTGACTGTGAAGAGAATAATTACACCAATTTTTCATTTCAGCTTTTTTTTTTTCCTGTGTCTGATGGATGTTTGAAAATCTGTGTGTGTGTGTGTGTGTGTGTGTGTGTGTGTGTGTGTGTGTGTGTGTGTGTGTGTGTCAATTCGTGTTGTAGTGTGTGGTGTATAAGAAATGTGGCAGTGGAAGCATGTGTGTGGTGTGGTAGTGTGTGTTTGGAGTGTGGTGGTGTAAGATGTGGTAGTGTGTGCTGTGTTTAAGATGTTGCGGTGGTGTGAGATATGTGTAGCAATCGATGGGTTTTTAGAGTGCGAGGTGAAACACATGAAATACAGCGTGGACTATTAGGAAATGTGTGGTGTGGCATATATATACAGTTATACACATACATATTTAAAGCGTTTCGAGAGTTCTGTCATTAATATATCAGTTAATCCAGGCAGCGATGTATTAATGCAAATGAACATAATCTGATCACAGGTATAAAAGTGGCCTCATCTCCATTCCGATACCGAGGCATCAGCACTGTCCCTCTCGCACGCAAATACCGAGGCACTCACACGCAAATACCGAAGCACTCACACGCTAATACCGAGGCACTCGCACACAAATACCGAGGCCACCAACACCACCCCTCACACACGCAAATACGGAGACACCAACACCGCCCCTCAAAAACGCAAATACCGAGGCACTCACACGCAAATACCGAGGCACTCGCACACAAATACCGAGGCCACCAACACCGCCCCTCACACACGCAAATACCGAGGCACCAACACCGCCCCTCACACACGCAAATACCGAGGCCACCAACACCGCCCCACACACACGCAAATACCGATACACCAGGCATTCCACTAATGATGAGAGTATCCCCGTCATAATATAAAAATTCCGTTTGTTTCTGTTTGTTTGCAAGGTAAGTTAGTCGTCATTCTCGTACGGATCTTTTACGTCTAGATTAAGTCATAGTCCGTAGTAACACCTTCCGATGACTTGCTTTTCATAATACTT
>NC_136975.1:45308492-45328492 GCF_032717465.1 Coenobita brevimanus
TGTTGACACCTTGCATCAGACAGGTGAAGAATTACTAGATGGATGCGGGATCATAAGGGCAGCAGTGTGAGGCGTCGATAAAATCTACGGGAATGAGGCAACTTGTTTCGAAAAGCTAATGGTGTAATTGAGTGAATGGTCCACGCGAGAGAGACGCTCCCACCTCCAAAAAAGGGACCTGGATTGTATGTTTGATGGTTCCGTGTCATCTGGGTGTTTTCCTTGTCATATCACACTTGACTCCCACAACACGCTTTCCTTAGATGGCAGACTGCTTTATTTCAAACTGGGACGCGTTTTAGCTGGGTAGGAGGAGGGAAGAATTAGATCCCACAATTTTGCTGCAGAATTAGATGGCAATTAGAAACGAGATAACTTGGGCGGTGGAGAAGAGCAAGTTAATTCCAGTCAAAGTCCTTCGCTGTGCCTCAGAGTTAGCTTAATCTCCCTCGTGAAGATTAGTCTCAAACGAACACGAAACGAAACACCAAGACGTGGCTTCATAAACACAAAGCGCGCGTTTCTCCATTTCCTCTACGCCCTCCTTAAAATATCCTGCCTTTGTGTACCTTTGAGTAAATTGAGAGCAGTTCCTCGTCTTTGTTATCTCCTTTGCATTCATGTGATAGCCTGGTAGAGTTGTGAATATTGCTGAAGTTTGTGATGATGATGATGATGAGGAAGAGGAGGAGGAGGAGAAGGAGGAGGAAGAAGAGGAGGATGATATAGGAGATGATGATGATGATGATGATGGAGAAGGGTGAGGATGAGGAGGAAGAAGAGGAGGATGATATAGGAGATGATGATGATAATGATGGTGATGATAATGATGATGATGATGATGGTGATGATAATGATGATGATGATGATGATGAGTAGAAAGATAGAGATGATGGTGATACTGACGATCTTAGAGGGAAAGGCGGTTAGATGATGATGATCGTGATGTTGAATATGATGATGATGATAATTCTTTTAGTTGGAAATAGGGCAATAATAATGATGATGATGATGATGATGATGATGATGATGATGATTTTCTTAACGGAGACTTCTAGGATAACGATAATACTCTTCTCTGCTCTTCTCTACCGACTGGAACATCTCGTAAACAAAATCTCGACTTAAGTATCATTGTTCCAAAAGACCATCTCCAAAAAAAAAATCATCTGACTGAAAATTTTGTTTCTTGAAGTTTTCGCCCCATATTCTTAAACTTTCTTGAGGTCAGGCTGTAAGAAGATCCTTTGTGAATACTATTATCTTCCAAGCACGTCTGTGAAAATTTTGACTCTGTGTTTAAAGAGATAAAAGTTAGAATTAAAGGGTATAATCTCTTACCGTCTCTCACGCAGCTCACACAAGTACCAAACGCGTCTCAGTCACAAGAACAGGCATTTCCTCCAGTTACTCTCCGTCGGTTCCAGTTAGTCAGTCAGTCCCAGTTCCTTTGAGTCGCTGTTACAGTCCACCCAGTATTCCTTGAGTCAGTATCCGCCTTTGGTTCCTTCTTCTTTGCATTAAAAAAAAAATCAGTCACCCACGTTTTCCTTGAGTCAGTGTCACCGTCTTTCCAGTCACCTTGAGTCACTGTCACTCGGTTGCAGTGAGTCAGATCCAGTTTCTTTGAGTCACTGTCAGTACACTCAGAGTCCTAGAGTCAGTAGCTTTGAGGGTGGTTGGGGAGGGGGGAGGAAGGGGGGTGTAGGTAGAGGGAGGGGTGAAGGAAGGAGGTGTAGATAGAGGGAGGGGAGGAAGGGAGATGTAGGTAGAGGGAGATGGGGAGGGAAGGGGGTTTAGGTAGAGGGAGAGGGGAAGGAAGGGGTTGTAGGTTGAGGGAGGGGGAAGGAAGGGGGTGTAGGTAGAGGGAGGGGGAAGGAAAGGGTGTAGGTGGAGGGAGGAAAGGGTGTAGGTAGAGGGAGGGGGAGGGAAGGGGGTGTAGGTAGAGGGGGTGGGAGTGAGCACATCCTGGAAGCCATTAAACAAAGCCAACACAGCGAAAACTTTGTACTGTCTGCCACACACTGCTTATTATATAGTCCACACCAGGCGGGAGGGTGTAGGGGGGTGTAGGTGTAGCAGTGTGTGTGTGTGTGTGAGGGAGAGGTAATGTAGGTGGTGGGGACATGTGTGTGGATGGGAAGAGGGGAGAGATGTGGGAGAGGGTGTGTGTATGAGTGATGTGGGTGGGTGGAGAGAGAGAGAGAGAGAGAGAGAGAGAGAGAGAGAGAGAGAGTGGGTGGGAGGGATGTAGGTGGGGAGGGCAATAGAAAACGAAGTGTAGGGGAAAATTTTGCCCAGGTGAGAGAAACTACTATCAATATACCTACCTTTCCTCTTGATAAGTCTCACCCTTGTTTTTTTTCTCCCAGTTTTCTCCTCCCCCCCTCTTCTCTCTCTCTCTCTCTCTCTCTCTCTCTCTCTCTCTCTCTCTTAAATTTCCTCCGTCCCCCGCATTCTTCTCTGTCTCCTTCATTCTCCCCTTCCATTTCTTACTCCTTCTCCCCCTGCCCGCTCTCCCTTTCTCCCCTCCCCCAGTCTCCCCCCTCCCTCCCCCCTCCCCCAAACGAGCCTACCCAGCGTCACGCACGAGCTCGTAAAAGGCAAATTGAGTGGGGGAAGAGGAGGGGTAGGGAGTGGGGAGGGGGGGGACTGGCCATGAGAGAGGGGGCGGGGAGGTGAAGAGAGAAGGAGAGAGCTGTGGAAGAGAGAGGGAGGTTGGGGTTGGGAGGGGGGAGGAGTGACGAAGAAGAGAGAGGGAGGGAGTGGGAGGAGGGAGTAGAAGGAGAGAGGGGGGGCTGACGAAGAGGGAGGGGGTAAGGTGTGGGGGGGTGTGCTGACCAAGAGGGAGGGGATGAAAATAACTAACGAAATAGGTAGGGGATAGGGATGTGTGGAGGGGAACTGACGAAGAAGGAGGGGGAGGGGGGAGCTGAGAGAGGGAGTGTAAAGAGGGGGAGCTAAGAGGGGGGAGGGGGTGCCTACTCTTTTTACGAAGGCGTGAGGGAAAATTGTTGTGTGTGGAGTTTGCAGCCCTTGTTACACCCCACCATAAGGAGGTGAAGGGGTGAGGAGGGAGAAGCAGAGGAAGTAGGTAGTTGGGGAGAGGAGGAGGAAGCAGCAGAAGAAGCAGTAGTTAGTGGGGGCTAGGAGGAAGCAGGAGCAGAGGCAGTAAGTAGTGGGTGAGTACTGACGATCCAGAAGATAGAGGAGGTAATGTTTTTTGGTCGTGTCTTTATTTTCTACGGATTACCTGGCCATCTTAAAGGCGATTTATTGACCTGGAGGCCTAATAAATCCCACATTAAACCCCTATCACCTCCATCCACCACCTAGTCTAGTACTTTAGCCACACACCACCACAGCGGCTAAAATTCTGAAGCTCTTGTCCATTCCTTCATCCTTGCAACACTTCAAGCAAAATCATCTAATCATTTTCTCAGGTTCCATGGAGAGTTGGTCTTTACGAGAATTAAGGAAGGGCTGTCTAGTAAAGGATGAAAGGTCTGTGTGGTTTGTGTATCTGTGTAACGAACTAGAATTAATAGAAACACACACACACACACACACACACACACACACACACACACACACACACACACACACACACACACACACACACACTCTCTCTCTCTCTCTCTCTCTCTCAACCTTCCCAAAACTCACCCTAACGAGACACATCCAATTTGTATCTATTAGTGTGTGTGGCCAGAGTGGACTTTTATCTATCCATTTATTTATCTATCTATTTTTTTCTGAAACTCTGCATATTCAATTTTCCCCCATTTTTTTGAGTTTTTTTTTTAATGTAACAAGTCAAAGAAGATGGGATTTTTTTTTATTTATATGTATTACTTTATTTATTTATTGAATTATTTTTATTTTCATCTGTGCTGGAATTGTAGTGGAGTTTTTAATAATAGTTGGTGGGTATTTTAGGAATGATGACGATGATGGTGATGATGATTGATGATGATGATGATTGATGATGATGATGATGATGATTGGTGTGGAAAAAGGAAGTAAGATGATGATGATGATGATGATATTGATGATTATCATCATCATTACTACTATTACTATTACTGTTAATATTATTATTATTATTATTATTATTATTATTATTATTATTATAATCATGTATATTGGTTCTCCCTTCTTCCTTCTTCTTCCCTTCACACGTCTCCCTTCACCTTTTTTCCTCCCTTCTTCTCTACATCCACCCTTCTTCCTTCCTCTCCACCACAATATCCTGTTACCGTCTTGCCTCCCCTCCTCCTCCTCCTCCTCCTCCTCCTCCTCCTCCTCCCTTGACTGTCCCTCTGCCCTCTATCCAGCCATCTCTCTCTCTCTCTCTGCGCCTCATCCGTACGAGTGTGGCCCCAGGTGGTCATTAGGTGGGTAGGGAGGTGGAGAAGAGAGACCAATTAGGATCTAGGTCAGGGGAGAGAGAGAGAGAGAGAGAGAGAGAGAGAGAGGGAGCTAATATTCCTATCACCAATCCTTTTACGTCCACAGATTTTCCCGTCAGATAAGCTAAAGTGTTTTTGATGATAAATCCATTATCAGAAATTCAGAAACAATTAGAGTCAAGTTTATAGAGGAGAAAAAGAAAGAAAAGAACAAGAAAAACTAGAGTGAAAAATAGTGGTGACAGAAATTGACATTGTTGTTGAAAAATATGGTGAAAAAATTGAGTGTAGTGAAAAAATAGGGTAGTGAAAAAATAGACAGTGAATAAATAGACAGTGAAAAAATAGACAGTGAAAAAATAGACAGTGTAGTGAAAAAATAGACAGTGTAGTGGAAAAATAGACAGTGTAGTGAAAAAAAATAGACAGTGAAAAAATAGACAGTGTAGTGGAAAAATAGACAGTGTAGTGAAAAAAAATAGACAGTGAAAAAATAGACAGTGTAGTGAAAAAAATAGACAGTGTAGTGAAAAAATAGACAGTGAAAAAATAGACAGTGTAGTGAAAAAATAGACAGTGAAAAAATAGACAGTGTAGTGAAAAAATAGACAGTGAAAAAATAGACAGTGTAGTGAAAAAAAATAGACAGTGAAAAAATAGACAGTGTAGTGAAAAAAATAGACAGTGTAGTGAAAAATAGACAGTGTAGTGAAAAAAATAGACAGTGTAGTGAAAAAAATAGACAGTGTAGTGAAAAAATAGACAGTGAAAAAATAGACAGTGTAGTGAAAAAATAGACAGTGAAAAAATAGACAGTGTAGTGAAAAAATAGACAGTGAAAAAATAGACAGTGAAAAAATAGTGTAGTGAAAAAATAGACAGTGTAGTGAAAAAATAGTGTAGTGAAAAAATTGACAGTGTAGTGAAAAAATAGTGTAGTGAAAAAATTGACAGTGTAGTGAAAAAATAGTGTAGTGAAAAAATTGACAGTGTAGTGAAAAAATAGTGTAGTGAAAAAATTGACAGTGTAGTGAAAAAATAGACAGTGTAGTGAGAAAATAGACAGTGTAGTGAGAAAATAGACAGTGTAGTGGAAAAATAGACAGTGTAGTGGAAAAATAGACAGTGTAGTGAGAAAATAGACAGTGTAGTGGAAAAATAGACAGTGTAGTGAAAAATAGACAGTGAAAAAATAGACAGTGTAGTGAAAAAATAGACAGTGTAGTGAAAAATAGACAGTGAAAAAATAGACAGTGTAGTGAAAAAATAGACAGTGTAGTGAAAAATAGACAGTGAAAAAATAGACAGTGTAGTGGAAAAATAGACAGTGTAGTGAAAAACAGACAATATATTGAAAAAACAGACGAGAGGAATTTTTTTAGTTAATTTTTCTGTCCCTGTTTTTTACGATAACAGACTTAAAATAGGACACACTAATCTCAGAATTAAAGATAGAGTTGTCCCGAGTTTGAGAGGGTTAATGGCCTCAATAGATTAATACTAGAGTTGTCCCGAGTTTGAGAGGGTTAGTGGCCTCGTTATTGACACTCCCAGGCACGTATGCTCGTCTCTGTCTAAAAAAAAAACAAAAAAAAACCTATTAATTGATATAGATTATAGAAGGCCGGCGGTGATCCGTCTCTCTCTCTCTCTCTCTCTCTCTCTCTCTCTCTCTCTCTCTCTCTCTCTCTCTCTCTCCTCCCCTCTCTCAATTTTCTTCCCTACCTTTTCTTCTGTGTCTCAGCTCTCGCTTTCACCGTCCTCTCCTTCTCTTTCTCACATTTCCTCTCTCACTTTTATTCCTCCTTTTCTCTTTCACTTACTCGCTTTTCTCTCTTTCTTCGCCCTTTCTCTTTAACTTATCCTTTTTCTTTCTCTCTCATTCTTTTTTTATAATTCTCTCTTCCTTTCATTCTTTTTGGTCATTCTGTGTCTTTAATTTTTTCTTTCAATTTATTTCCACTCTTCTCTCCCTCTTTCTCTCTCATCTCTCTCTCTCTTTCTCTTACTCATTCTTTCTCTTTCTCTCGGCCATTGACAATGCTATCGAATTTGTTATCTTTTGTAATTAAGGAATACATCTATCTATCTATCTGTCTATCTATCTCTATCTACCGACCTACCTACCTACCTACCTATCTATCTACCTGTCTAATCTATCTATATTTATCTATCTGTCTCTATCTATCCACATATCTATCTACCTGTCTGTCTGTCTGTATGCCTAAAGATCTGGTTAGTGGCTATAATAATCGTAACTTCAAATACTATACTCCGTTTACTCTAACTTGGCCTAAACTTGCCATCTCTCCATCTTGAATGCTGAGCTGTAACAGTAGATTAACAGTGTGATGCTAGTCAGGAAGAAGTGCTATGGAAAGGATGCAGAGCCATGGTATTGTCAGTTTCTCTCATAGAAAACACACACACACACACACACACACACACACACACACACACACACACACACACACACACACACACACACACACACACACACACACACACACACACACACAGGTCAATACTACGCTTCATTTCCCTTTTACAACTTTCTTCTTCTCTCTCCTTCTTCCCTCTTCCTTCCTCTTCATCTCTTTGTCTTCCTCTTCCTCTGTCCTTCTTCCCTCTTTCTCCTTCCCCTCGTTTCCTCTCTTCACACCCTTCTTCCTTTTTCTCTCTCTCCCCGTCTCTCCCTTCTCTCTAAATCCCTTCTTTCTCTTCTGTCCCTCCTTGCGTCTTTCTCTCTCTCATTTAATTCCTCTCTCTGTTCATTCATTCTGATCAGATTATCCTCTCTCTCTCTCTCTCTCTCCACACACACACACACACACACACACACACACACACACACACACACACACACACACACACACACACACACACACACACACACACACGGGGATGAGACTTAACCATTGCAAGTATCGAGTTGATTAAAAGATCCGATTACGAAATGACAAGGGAGAAATTACGCTTCCAAAAATATAACAGATCTTTTCAAAAATTTCAAAAGACACAGTTTTCCTATAAAGTAACGAAGCTGCCAGAACGATGAATCAGATGTTATTATTCATTACGGGAAAATTCACGTATAAACATTGAAACATTATCCCTTTATACGGGAGACTAGGGAGGCCGCACTTAGAGTATGTATGGCTATTTTGGTCTCGTCACAAGGGTTGTCTGAACTTCGAATTTCTGAAAGGTGGTGAAGAGGTCATTGCTTGGTTTTTCTGACCTTGGCTTTGTGTAATTAGAGAGTCATTATTTTAGTATTACCTGGCTATGTAGAAAGGTCCCTAAGGGTGTGTGGTTTGGATATCTGCGTAACTCAGATAAATACAGTGCTTCATTTAACGTATATAGCTCTTCCTTCTCCTTCCCTCTTGCCTCTTGCTTCCTCTTCCCCTCCCCTTCTTCCCTCTTCCTTCGTCTTCTTCCTCTCGTTCCTCCTCACACCCTTCTTCCTTTTTTTTTTCTCTCTCTCTCCCTCCTGTCGCCTTGTACTCCATCTCATTTCATCCCTTCGTCTTTCCCTTCCTTCATACTAATCCGATTATCTCTCTCTCTCTCTCTCTCTCTCTCTCTCTCTCTCTCTCTCTCTCTCTCTCTCTCTCTCATCAGGACGAGGACCCAAGAGACAAGTTAACCACAAATAACATTATATTCTTGCAAAGTCAGTTTTATTTTGTTTGTTTGTTTGGTGATGAGGAAGATGTCTCGGAGGTGTGTGTCTGTGCGTGTGTGTGTGTGTGTGTGTGTGTGTGTGTGTGTGTGTGTGTGTGTGTGTGTGTGTGTGTGTGTGTGTGTGTGTGTGTGTGTGTGTGTGTGTGTGTGTGTGTGTGTGTGTGTGTGTGTGTGTGTGTGTGTGTGTGTGTGTGTGTGTGTGTGTGTGTGTGTGTGAGAGAGAGAGAGAGAGAGAGAGAGAGAGAGAGAGAGAGAGAGAGAGAGAGAGAGAGAGAGACTTTTCCCATATCAGTTTACCTCACTTTCTCTCTCTTTTTCACCCTTTCCCTCCCTCCTTCCCTCAGTCCATGTTCCTTCCTCCCTCCTTCCATCTGTTTCCCTCTCTCCCTTTCTCCCTCCCTTTGCCTTCCTCTCTCCCTCCCTCCCTCCTGTCAGTGGAGACATATCACCTCCTTCCCTCCCATTTTTTCTCCCTTTTATTTCCTTCCTTCTCCCTTCCCACATACTCCCTCCCTCCTTCTCCCCCCCCCCACACGAGCTCTCTTCTTCCTTCCCTCCCCTTCCTTCTCCTCATCCATTCACTCCCTCCCTCTTCCCCTCCCTGTCTCCCTGATTACCTTCCTCCCTTTTTCCACTAATGTTCTCCCTCCTTTCCGTCCTCCCAGACACACATTCTCCCTTCCCCACTTTCTTCCTCCCTTTCATCACCCATTTACCTCCCTCTTTCCCATCCTTCCTTCCTCTCACACTCTCTTCCTCTCCCTCTCTCCCTCCCACATTTTTCTTTCCTCCCTCCCACATCCTCCCCATCCATCTCTCCTTTACACTCCCCTCCTCCTTCTTCCTCCCTCCCTTCCTACTTCAGTCTAGTTTTTATACACGCCTTCCTCCCCTCTTAATTTTCTCTTTCCCCCCTACTTTCTTCCTCCCTCCTTCTCTTCCTGCCTTCTTCCATCACTCCTTCATGTTCCCTCCTTCCCACACTCTTCCTCCTCCCTCCTTCCCTCCTTCCCACACTCTTCCTCCTCCCTCCTTCCCTCCTTCCCACACTCTTCCTCCTCCCTCCTTCCCTCACTCTTCCTCCTCTCTCCTTCCCTCCTTCCCACACTCTTCCTTCTCCCTCCTTCCCACACTCTTCCTCCTCCCTCCTTCCCTCACTCTTCCTCCTCCCTCCTTCCCTCCTTCCCACACTCTTCCTTCTCCCTCCTTCCCACACTCTTCCTCCTCCCTCCTTCCCTCCTCCTGCAGTCACTCTTCCCCCCATCTCATATATTCCTTCCTTCCTTTCTTACACCCACGCTCTCCATTTCTTCCTCCTGAGTGCACTTTCTCTCTCTCTCTCTCTCTCTCTCTCTACGTAATTAAGTGTCTTTAATTTTTTGCTTATTTTCACATGACTTATTTTTGTCCATAAATATACAGCTCTAATAAATGAACATTATTTTTCGTAAGCTGACAGAGAGAGAGAGAGAGAGAGAGAGAGAGAGAGAGAGAGAGAGAGCGTGGGCGAAGATATATGGAAGCGAGTTATAGAGCAGAAGAAAAGAGAGGAGGGAAGAGAGAGAAAGTAAGAGAGGAAGGAAGCGAGAGAAAAAAAAAAAAGAGACAGAAGGAAAAAGGCGAAGCAAAAATATAGTGAGGAAGAGTGAGAGTACTGGAGGGAAGGAGAGAGAGAGAGAGAGAGAGATGCAGTGTGTGTGTGTGTGTGTGTGTGTGTGTGTGTGTGTGTGTGTGTGTGTGTGTGTGCTCTCCTGTGCAGCTTAGAAATTTACGAGGCAGTACAAAAGTGGAGAGAGAGAGAGAGAGAGAGAGAGAATGATAAGGAGCAACAGAGAAAATAAAGCCAAAGAAGAGAGAGGAAGAGAAGACACAGTAAAGAGAGAGAGAGAGAGAAGAGAGCAGAGGATGTAATTGGATTAGAGAAGGACATTAACAAGACGAGACGAAAAGGAGAGAGAGAGAGAGAGAGAGAGAGAGAGAGAGAGAGAGAGAGAGAGAGAGAGAGAGAGAGAGAGAGAGAGAGAGAGAGAGAACTAAAGGAAAATAAATATATAGAGATGAAAAAATGCTAGGAAAGGAAAAATAAAAAAAAACAAAAAAAAGAATATCGATGTGGACAAAACAAGTTACGGTCATGTTTAAATCCCTGAATCCGGTGACGTCACTATTTATTCGGTGACGTCATTGTTAATTTATTCGGTGACGTCATGTTGTTTATTTGGTGACGTCATCTTGGCGTGTATTCGGTGACGTCATATTTTTTATTTGGTGACGTCATTTTTAGTGTAATCGGTGACGTCATATATTATTCGGTGACGCCATCTTGAGTGTATTCGATGACGTCATAGTTTGTCTTCGGTGACGTCATCTTAGAATTTACATATATTTTTTTTCTGTATTTTTTCTTTTTGTTTCGGTCAGGACGCAAGGCTTTCCGAGTCTGAGCCTAATTGGACGAAAAATTACGGCATCGTGTCCACTGTTTTTTGGAAAGTACGAAAAAATATTGAAAGAAAGACTATACGTAACGAGGCAGAAACAGAGGCGTAAGAAATGGGTGTAAGAGGGAGGGAAGAGGAATGTGGGAGAGGGAAGGGAGGAAGGAGGGAGAGGAGAGAAGAGAGGGAAGTGAGGAAAGAGGGAGAGGAGAGACTAGAGGGAAGGGAGACAGTGAAGGAAAGGATGGGAAGGAGAGGGGTGGGTGGAAAGAGGGAGAGGAAAGAAGAGGAATGTGGGAGAGGAAAGGGAGGAAAGAGGGAGAGGAAAGAGGAGAGGGAAGTGAGGAGAGAAGGAGAGGAAAGAAGAGAGAGGAGAGAGACAATGGAGGAAAGAATAGAGGGGAGAGCGAGGAAGGAGAGGGAAGGGAGGAAAGAAGGGAGGGAAGGGAGAGAATGGATGAACAGATAGGGAGGTGTGGGAGGAATACTGAGAAGTTAATAGAAGAGAGAGAGGAGTAAGAGAAGGTGTAACAGTAGATTAATATTAAAACAGGATGCTAGTCACGAAGAAGTGCTATGGGAGGGGTGTAGAGCCGTAGTACTCTTTTTTTTTTTTTTTCTGCCTCTAACCTACAAGAAATAGGCTACAAAAGGATGAACAATTTTGGGCCAAGTTAAAGTGAAAGGAGTTGAGTATTTATAATTTTTTTTTTTTCCTATGACGTGTGTCCTTAAGGAAGACTCAAGATGTTGCGTCGTCTGTCCTGGAAGAAAAATGTCGCCTCTAACTCTGCAGTCTGGAGAAATACGCTCTCTCTCTCTCTCTCTCTCTCTCTCTCTCTCTCTCTCTCTCTCTCTCTCTCTCTCTCTCTCTCTCTCTCTCTCTCATTTTTCTTCCCGACCTTCTCTTTTCAGTCTCACCTTTCCCCTTCACCTTACACTCCTTTTCTTTCTCAGATTTCCTCTCTCTCTCTCTCTCTCTCTCTCTCTCTCTCTCTCTCTCTCTCTGTGCCAGCGTCCTCCAGGAAAAGAAGACGAGGAAAAAAGGAAAAAAAGGTGGAGAAACACTGTGAGGGAAAATAATGGGGAAGAGAAGCGACGAGAAAGTTTTATGAGGATTGATTGGAGAGAGGCAAAGTTGGGCAGGAAGGTGTGTGTTTGTGTGTTTTTTTGTGTGTGTTTTTGTGGAATTTTGTTTGTCTGTGTTCAGAGAGAGAGAAGGAAGTGCATATGTGTGGTTTTATGTTTTGTCTCTGTCTGTCTGTCTGTCTGTCTGTCTCTCTCTCTCTCTCTCTCTCTCTCTCTCTCTCTCTCAGTGGTTTAGAGGTGAGTTAATATTAATGAAGATGTAAATGTTTCTAGTGCAGTCGGCCGTTGTGTCCCCTTGTGTGTGTGTGTGTGTGTGTGTGTGTGTGTGTGTGTGTGTGTGTGTGTGTGTGTGTGTGGCGGGTCGTAATTTAGTGCCGTGTGTGTGTGGTTTAATAATGTTTGTGTGTTTGTGTCTACGTAAAGTGTAATATGAATTCCTTATGTTGCTAAAAAGATATACTGTATTGTGTGGTGTTGTGGTGTGTTATTGCTTGTGTTATTGTTTGTGTTATTGTTTGTGTTGCTTGGTGTTGCTCCGGTCCTCTTGTTTTCGCTGTTTTACCTCGTTTCATTATTAAAGTTCCAGTCCTTTTCGCTTTATAGAGAGTTAGAACGAATATTTGTTGACAGCGTGTGTGTGTGTGTGTGTGTGTGTGTGTGTGTGTGTGTGTGTGTGTGTGTGTGTGTGTGTGTGTTGCATTATGACACGAGTTGTACTTACGTTTTCCTGTGTTGACTTCTATATATCTACCCTGATGTGTTGGAGAGTGTGTTGTGTTGCAGTGTGTTGCCTTGCGCTCTCTGCTGATGCCTCCTGTCACCCTGTGGTGCTGTCGATTTTGTGTTGTGCTGTTTGTTTTGTTATGCCGTGTTTTGTTGTGTGTTTTATTTTGTGTTTTGTTGTGCATTGTGGCTCTCTCACCCCGTTACATTACTCACGTCTCACTGGCTGTCTGTCGCCCCATGTTGCTCTCGTTGCTGTCTTGTGTTGCATCCTGCCGTTGCGTTGGGTTGCAGGCCGTCCCTTTCACCCCGTCACATTAACCACGCGTCACTGTGTCCCCGTCACCACGTATTCCCGTCGCAGTGTTCAAGGATTTTTTTTTTTTTTTTCGTTCCGCGTTTCATGGCATTGCGACGAGGAGCGAAATGTGGCGAGTGGGAGCGTAGAGTTTCGTAGATTTTTTTTTAATGTCTAGTTTTTGCTTTTTTATGGAGAGAGAGAGAGAGAGAGAGAGAGAGAAATAACACCACTAACACCAGCATTAACACCACCCCAAGCAAGTTACTGTCACAATCTCTTACACCATAATTTTCCAGACAACACCGGAATTAACACCATAACACCACGATTAACACCACAACACCACCACTAACACCGCCATTATCACCAACAAGGGGTTAGGAGAGAGAAATTAACTCGATTTATCAAGTTAATTTGTCCTGGGAGCTGAGTTGGTGGTTGGGTGTGCTTTCTCTATCTTTATTTTCTCACTTCTCTCTCTCTCTCTCTCTCTCTCTCTCTCTCTCTCTCTCTCTCTCTCTCTCATTACAGAACGCACCACTATCAATTACAGTCCCTTTCTCTCGCTCTCTCTCTCTTTCCTTCCTTCTTCCCCCTCCCGCCTTCCTTCTTCCCCCTCCCCCTTCCTTCTTCTCCCTCCCCCCTTCCTTCTTCCCCCTCCTCCTTCCCTCTTCCCCCTCTCCACTTCCCTCTTCCCCCTTTGCTTCACCCTTTTCCTTCCCTCTTCCTCTTCCTTCTCCACTTTTCCCATATCCTCTCCTTTCCTTTTTCCCTCCTCCTCCTCATTTCCCTCTTTCTCCTCTCCCCCACACCCTCTCCCTCCCTCTTTCCCCTCCCTGTGTCCCCTCTGCCTCCCCCACCATCCACTCCCCTCAGTTTACTCACAAGCCCATCATCATCATCATCATCATCATCATCATCATGTAGCAAATAACGAAAGGATGAGAAATATTATCCTCATCGTTATCTTTCCCCTAAACATTGAAAAACGAGATTTATTATTATTATTATTATTATTATTATTATTATTAACTTCCTCGTATAAGCAGTATAAGAAAAACTAACATTATTATCATCGCTTGTTTTTTTATTATTATTTTTTACACACACACACACACACACACACACACACACACACACACACACACACACACACACACACACACACACACACACACAACCAGGGGGAGCTATCAGAGGCTAGAAATAGACCTCATTATCACATTTATCTCACTCGCCGATAAACTACCTCCTCCCCACCTCTTAAAAATTAAACCCTGCTATTTTGCAAGATAATTTCCGTAGCCTTGAAATAAAAAAAAACGTATGTAAGATCACTCCATGTATTTTTTTATTTTTGGATCTATTTTTCATGGTCGTAAAATTAATAAAAAAAAAAATCCATTATTTTTTTCTGCCATATATTTCCCCGACTCAAAAAATAATGAGGGGTAGAGAGAATTTCCAGTGTTTTTCCATGATTTTTTTTCCAAGTCAAAAAATTAATGGAAGAAGAGCAATAATATTAGCATCAATTTCCCTCCACATATTTCCCAGGCACTAAATTCCAAGCAACTATTTCCATTATTATTTCTGAGTCAATTTCCAACAGTAAATTCAGCATCATTACTCGATCTATACCCCGATTACTCTAACTTGGCCTAAAATTGCCATCTTTCCATCACGAATGCTGAGTTTGATGAAAGAATTAGCGCTAGAATATGATGCCTGTCACGAAGAAGTGCCGTGGAAAGCATGGAGAGCTGTAGCATTGTCTGTTTCTGAGCTGCGTGAAATAAGCTGCACAAGGACGAAAATCTGGGCCAAGTTAGAGTAAAAAGGGTATAGCACTATTCTAAACATTCTCTTCTGTAGTATACTATTTTCTGTAGTAGTAGTAGTAGTAGTTGTAGTTGTAGAAGAAGTACTTCACAAAAAGGAAAGGAGAGAGAGAGAGAGAGAGAGAGAGAGAGAGAGAGCAATTATTCGGCTGCGTCTCTCTGGCTAGGACACGTTGGGAATGAACTGGCGGACGTAATTTGCTAGGGGAGATGGATGGTGAGAGAGAGAGAGAGAGAGAGAGAGAGAGAGAGAGAGAGAGAGAGAGAGAGAGATGTAAACATTATGTAGACAGATGGGTAGAAAGAGAAATATAAACAAATAAGAATGCTTGTGTGTGTGTGTGTGTGTGTGTGTGTGTGTGTGTGTGTGTGTGTGTGTGTGTGTGTGTGTGTGTGTGTGTAAGGGAGAGAGGTTGTCTATGGTTATGTATTAACAGGGAGATGGATGGTCCTGGGACGTGTGTGGGAGGAAGGGAGACAGGGTGTTTAGGAGAAGGTGTGTGTGTGTGTGTGTGTGTGTGTGTGTGTGTGTGTGTGAGAGAGAGAGAGAGTCTGTGTGAATGAGTTAGTAGAATGGAAGAGGCTTTGTTTGTGTGTTTGCGTGTGTCGTTGCGTGCGTGTGTGCATGAGTGAACAAAAAGCCCATTTATATTCACTGTCCGGAAGAAGGGAGAGAGAGAGAGAGAGGGAGAGAGAGAGAGAGAGAGAGAGAGAGAGAGAGAGAGAGAGAGAGAGAGAGGCCAGAACCACATTACTTCAGCACATACACACGTAGTCACTATCAAAAATTCCTTTACACTTTCTTGGTTTCGAAAAAATATCCTTCCTATAATTTTATATCCTCTGCATATTTCGATTTTAAAATTTGCTATAGATTTATTTAGTTTGAAAAAAAAATATATAGATATAAATTTGAGAGCAATCTCGTGTATACCCCGTCTTCAGGTGTTGTAAAGGTGATGATGATGATGATGATGATACTGTTGGTGATGATGATGATGATGATGATGAAGGTGATGATGATGATGATGATGATGATGATGATGATGAAGAAGAAGAAGATGATGATGATGATGATGATGATGATGATGATGATGATGATGATGATGATGATGATGGTGATGATGATGATGATGTTATTGGTCCCATGACGACCCTCATATCAATTAAACTGAGGGCTGGCTCTGAGGGGAGGGTAAATAGCCAATGCACACGCACGCAAACACAACACACACACACACACACACACACACACACACACACACACACACACACACACACACACACACACACACACACACACACACACACACACACACACAATAAAGTAACAGGTTTGGATCTAGTAATGAAGGTGTGGAAATGAGCCCGGAAAATATTACTTGGTTATTTATTACTCCCAGAATGATAAATATTACAGGAATATTGCGTCAGATAGATAGATAGATATATAGACAGAGACACAGATAGACGGATAGATAGATAGATAATAGCCTGATGAATTTGTTGTTGTTGCTGTGTCTGTCTTCCCCCCCTCTCTCTCTCTCTCTCTCTCTCTGTCTCTCTCTCTCTCTCTCTTTCCATATTGCCATTCTCACAATTCAGTACCTTCTCCTTACTCCTCCTTTTACTTCCTTTATTCCTTCCTTCCTTCCTTCCTTGTATCCTTCCTTCCTTCCTACATTCTCTTTTCTCTGTTTCATTCATTCATTCTTTGTCTCTTCCATCACTTTCTCTTTTCTTTATTTCTTTCCTGTCTTTTCCTTCTGTCGTCCATTTCATTATATATATTTTCTTCTCTCTTCTCTGTTCCCGTATATCCATTTTCCTTACTTCCTTCTTCCCTCCTTCCTTCCTTCCTTCATTCCTTCTTCCTTCCCTCTTCTCTCCATAACATCATTGTTTTCCTCTCCTTCCTCCAATTCTTCTCCTGTCCTTCAGCTGTCCATCCTTCCCTCCCTCCCTCCCCTCCATCCTTCTTTCCTACTTTCCATCCTTCCTTCCTCCTTCCTTCGTTCCTAACTTCCTTCCTTCTTTCCTTCCCTCTCCTTTCTTCTTTTCTCTTTCTTTCTTCTTTCCCTCCTTCCTTCCTCTTTCATTTTTCTTTCTTTCTATCTTTCATTCCTCCTACCTTCCTTCCTTCCTTCCTTCCTTCCTTCCTTCCTTCCCTCTTCTCTCCATAACCCTTTCCTCTCCCTCTGATCTTTCCCCTGTCGCTCCCACATTTCCATGCTCTCAGTAGTGTGTCTCTTGCACTTTACTTCTTCTTCCTTCCTTCCTTCCTTCCTTCCTTCTTTCATTCATTCCATCCTTCTTATTCTGTCTGTTTTCTTGTCTTTCTTTCCTTCATTCTTCATTGCTTCCTATCTCTCTCTTTTTTTATTTCTTCATACTGCTTCTATCTTATTCATTCTTGGCATTTTTTCAATCTTTTTTCATTTGTCTTCATTCCCCATGTTATAGCCTTCCTTCCCTTCTTTCTTTCTTCCCTTCCTTTCTTTCTTTTTTTCTTTTTTGCCTGTCTGTCTGTCAATATGTCTATCTATATCTGTCTGTCCAGTCATCTGTCTATGTATCTATCTGTCTGTCTGTCTTTTTATTTTTCTCTCTTTCTATCTATCTGTCTGTCTGTCTGTCTGTCTGTCTGTCTGTCTATCTGTCTATCTATCTATCTATTATTCCATCTTTCTTTCCTTCTTACCATCATACTCTTCTCTTCTTTCCTCTCTTCCCTTCTTCCTTTCTTCCTATTTCCATCCTTGCAGCACTTTACCGCTTTTCTCTCCCTCCTCTTTCCTACCTTCCTTCCTTCCTTCCTTCAATTATCCCTTCCTCTCTTCATCCTTAAATTTCTCCCTTCTTTACTGAATCTGTTCCTCCTCCTCCTCCTCCTCCTCCTTCTCCTCACTGTTTGATCATACATGCCTAGTCTCCTTCAGCTTCCATCATCCTCCCCTTCCCCTTCTTTCTCCTCCCCTCTCCTCCCCTTCCCCTTCGTCCTCCATGTTTCCCCTCGTCCTCTCCCCTTCCTACCCTTCCCCTTTCCCCATCCTCCCTTCCCCTTTCCCCTCCTCCCTCCCCTTCCCTTTTTTCCCAATTTTCCCTCTCCTACCCCATCACCTTTCCCCCCTCCCTATATTCCCCCTCTCCCTTCCCCTCATTCCCTCCCTTCCCAGTTCTTCCTCCTCCCTCTCCCCGCTTTCCCCTCCCCCTTTTCCCCTTCCCCCTCCTCCCCTTATAACTAGTGGGGTACGGTGGCTTTGCGTGTGGGGACGGGAATAGAGGTTAGTGGGTGGGTTAGAGTGGGTTAGAGTGGGTTGGAGTGGGCTTTAAGGATTCTGATAAGCAAGCCACACCAGGACTTCCACTCTAAAATGCATCCCTTTCCCTGCAGACACCCCTTCCCCATTCTTACCTCTCCAGCATGAGAAAAGGCTAATTTTGGCTGTCACTCTCCGTCCGAGGAAAAGGCACGGTCCTGCAGTGTTTCTAAAATGGATTGGTGCAGATAGAGAGTGGGCTTTGTGTGTGTGTGTGTGTGTGTGTGTGTGTGTGTGTGTGTGTGTGTGTGTGTGTGTGTGTGTGTGTGTGTAAGCGGTAAAGAAAGAACCCAAGGCTGACTCACTAACCCTTATTCATTGCCTTTCCAGAATGGTGTTCCCTCAGCCGCCCTGGAAGAAGTGCATTGGTGGGTAAGTGTGAGAGAGTTTAATGTATCGTATGTGTATTTCCTTTGTATTTACGTAACCCAGGATTTGTATCACGTGTGGAGGTAGATGAATAGAAATAGATAGGTAGCTGAGGCGCCTGATGGTAAGATACTGGATTAGACCTCGAGGGATAAGATAAGAATATGCGTAAGGATATTTAAGATCTTGGGGCAGTGTGGCCACGTATACACACGCGCGCTCGCACACACACACACACACACACACACACACACACACACACACACACACACACACACACACACACACACACACACACACACACACAGAGCAACGTCTCTCCCAGCCTTGAGTAAATTGGCGAGCGCAAAAGTTTGGGTTGCTGCAGGACTGTGTGTGTGTGTGTGTGTGTGTGTGTGTGTGTGTGTGTGTGTGTGTGTGTGTGTGTGTGTGTGAATGCGAGAAATAATTGAGTTTGGGTTTTTGCTGACACGTAGTTAAAGAAACAGGAAAATACTTGGGCACTACCAGGTTCAAATCTATCTCTGTCTATCTGTCTATCTATCTATGTATGTATGTATGTATCTGTCTGTCTGTCTGTCTGTCTGTCTATCTGTACAGCAACATGCATACATATACATACATATACAGAGGTAAAGAGATGGATAGATAGATTTAGATAAAGAGAGAGAGAGAGAGAGAGAGAGAGAGAGAGAGAGAGAGGGGGGGAGGTAGAAGGGGACCTAAGGGGACCATTATAAAACAGAGCGTGTAAAAACAGGCAGTCCCCCTTGAAAAAAAACGGGCTGTGTCAACGAAAATGGGGGGCTTGAGGTGACGAAGGGCCGGGGTGAGAAAAAAGGGAGGGAAAAAAGTGGGGAGGAAGAGAGGGGAGAGGGGGAGAGAAGGGGAGGAAGGAGGGGATGAGAGGCTTTCAGTAGATATGGAGGAGGGAGAGAGAGACAGACAGGCAGACAGACATGTAGAGACAGGAGTTAGAGACAGATGGGTTGATGTAGACAGAAGCAGCTAGATTGTGTTGAATAGACAGATTAGAGACAGAGAGATAGATAGGGGAGATAGAAAGCTAGAGACAGAGACAAAGATAGCATACAGGGGACAGGGAATTAAAGTGAAGAGTGAGAGAGGAAGAAAGAGGGGAGAGGGGAGAATGGAAACAAGGGAGGAAGGTAAGAGGGGAAACGAGGGAGGTTGCCAGGGAGAAAAAGGGAGAGAAAAAGGATTAGGAAGGGAGAGAGGGAGGGAAAAATAATGTGGTGAAAACGAGGGAGAAAGACAAAACGAGGAGATGGACAGAGAAAATGAGGGAGGAATAGGGAGAAGAATAAAGAAGGGAGTAGATGGAGAGGAAGGGAGGGAGGAAGGGAAGGGAGTAAGGGAGAGGAAGAAGGAAGGAAGAGAAGCCAGAGAGGTTGAAACTGAGGGAGAAGAGGAAAGCAGGGAGGGAAAGAGCAAAATTGAAGGAGGTAGGAAGGGAGGGTAGGGAGAAGAGAAAAGCGAATCATGGAGAAGAGAAAGCGGAAGAAAAGAAGACAGGGAAGATGGAGAGAAAAGGGAGAGAATTAGTGAGAAGAAGGGGAAGAAAGGAAGATGGGGAGGAGGAAATAGGGAGAGAGAGAAGGAAGTTAAAAATGAAGACTGACAGAGAAGGAATGAGAGAATTATTGAGAAGAAAAAGAGAGGAAAAGAAGACAGGGTGGAGGGAAGGAGGGAGAAGTAGGGAAGAAAAAGAGAATTAGCGAGAAGAAAAGGGAAGAAGACAGGGAGGAGAGAAGGAGGGAGAGGTAGGGGGAGAAAAAAAGGGAGATATAATGAAG
>NC_136975.1:45333492-45340992 GCF_032717465.1 Coenobita brevimanus
GACATATATGAACTGTAAGGGGTAATAAAGATTAATTTCAGCCTCTTTACTACTCCAGACCATCAATAAAGCACCAGTAAATCATATAGCAAATGCACGAGTAAAATAAAGCACGAAATAATGATACTGAAAGAGATGAGAAGGATTTAAGTTTCTTCCCTGCCTTATTTCTTATCCTTTACTTCTCAAGATCTCCATTAAGGTGGATTAACTCGTCTGGAGATAGCAGGAGCCAAATAAATCAAGGCATCATTGTACTGAAGGAGATTAGAAGGAATGAAATTGTCTTCCACGTAAAGCTTGTATTGACTCAGGCCTCAATGCATTGTGTGCTGAGCGTCGGTCAAGAAAGGTAAGAGCGGCATTAGATAGATTACTGGATAGGTGGATGAAGTGAGAGACAGAGATAGATAGATGGGTTGGTGGATAGATGGATGGTTAAACAGAAAGGCGGGTAGGTAAATGGGTGGATGATGGTAATGGTGGTTGGATGAATGGATGGATAAATTGGTAGGTTAATAGCTAGATGGATGAAATGACGGTTGGATGGATAGATTAGATAGATAGATAGATGGATCGATAGATAGGCAGATAGACAGCTAAATAGACTAGTATGGAAACGGATGAATAAATAGGTAAATACGTTTGACTTGCCACAGCGCCTTTTGTGAAGAGTAAGTGAAACGTGGCTGGAAGAGTCCGTAGAGTTTACTGATCGTTCTAGTCCACTCGTGCAGTAGATGTCGGGGAAGGGGAATGAGTGACAGTAAGATGGTTAGATAGATGGACACAGATAGATAGACAGATTAGTAGATAGATAAATAAACAGATAGATAGACAGAGAGATAGATAGGGGAAAATAACAAAGAAACTCCCACACGCTAACTGTAATTGCTACCGCTCCGAGTGTGGGTGGTAGTTATTTTTTTCCTTGTTTGTTTGACTGCCTGATTGTCTGTCTGTTTGTCAGTCCGTTTGTCTTTCTATCCATCTCTCTTTGTCTGTCCATCCATCTGATTATCTACCTTTCTCTGTTTCTGTCTGTCTGTCTCACTCGTGTCTGTCTATCTGTCTGTTTATGTGTGTGTGTGTGTGTGTGTGTGTGTGTGTGTGTGTGTGTGTGTGTGTGTGTGTGTGTGTCTTTCCTCTCTCTCTCTCTCTCTCTCTCTCTCTCCCCCCTTATTCCCACTCATCCTGGCAGCCTCTTACATTCCTTCTCCCCCATCCTTCCTTCGTATTTTCCTTCTTTACCCCTCTTGCTGCTCCTCTTCCTCTTCTTCTTCCTCTGATTTTTTCTTCCTCCTCCTCCTTCCTCACTTTCCTACCCCACACTTTCCTCCTCCTCCTCCTCCTCCTAACTCTCCTCGCCATTAAACTCTCAGTGAAGGTCAAGAATTACCCAGGACTCGAGTAAAAAGATTTGACCCAAACACAGCCCCCATCTGACTCAAAAATACTTACCACCATCTGTCTTGTCTGTAGCCACCCCTTCCTCCCTCCTTCCCTTCCTACCTTCCCTCCCTTCTCCCTCCCCCTTCCCCCTACCTCTCTCTCCTTCCCCCTGCCTTCCTCCTTCCTCCTCACGCCCCCCTCCTCCTCTTTGCGTCTCCCATTCGACCCGCCTACCCTTCTCTTCCCCCTTCCTGCTCTGTCGTCACCCCTTCTCCAATTTTTTCTGCCCTTTATCCCTTCATCTCTCCCTCCTTCTCCCCCTTCCTCTGCCCCCTCCACTTCCCGCTTATCCCTTCATCCTACCCCCTACCCGCCCCTTTCCCTACCACCCTTTCCATCTCCCTTTAACTCCCTTGCCTTCCCTTCCTCCCTTCCCGCTTTCTCCACTTTGCTCTCTTCCCTTCTCCCTTGCTCACCCTTATTATCCCCTCCCCTTTCCTCATCCTCCCTTCTTCCTGTTTCCTGTCCTCGTCCTCGTCTTCGTCCTCATCCTCGTCCTCCTCAGAATAATCACCTGGAGTTCCTGGGAGGTCAGATGCGAGAGGTCACTTCCTGGGTCGTGGGTCACAGGAGCCCTCTCTCTCTCTCTCTCTCTCTCTCTCTCTCTCTCTCTCTCTCTCTCTCTCTCTCTCTCCGTCAATCTACTTATTTATCTTTGTCTTCTATATCTATTTATCTATCTATCTGTCTATCTGTCTATCTATCCATCTATCTATCTATTCTCCCAACTCTACCAGCTTGTTATTCCTTCCAACTTTATGGACGAAAACTTCCCAACATTGGACCAAAACTTTTGAAACGTCCCCCCCCCAAAAAAAAAAAAAAAAAAAAAACTGCTCAAAGTGATATTAAACTGGAAGAGTCCAAATTGGGGTGGGGGAGGAAGCATATGGAGAGACACTGAGAGGATGTACGTGTGTGTGTGTGTGTTCATATGGAGACAGACAGGATGTGTGTGTGTGTGTGTGTGTGTGTGTGTGTGTGTGTGTTCATATGGAGACAGACAGGATGTGTGTGTGTGTGTGTGTGTGTGTGTGTGTGTGTGCAGGTATTGGAAACCGAACTGAACGTTGCCTAACAGAACAGACCATGAGAGAGGGAGAAAGAAAACGAGCGAAAGCTAAAGAGAAAAATGGTTTACTGGATTACAATACACAGAAAAAAAAAAACAAAATAAAATGAAATGAAACGAAACGGTCTTAAAAAATCATACCATACATCTAATATACGTAAAAATATAACTGGAAATAAAGAAAATAGAGGATTTAATGTCGTGAAAAAATTATTGAATATTTTAAAAAGAAAACGGGGTACCCACATATTACGAGTGATGGTATACTTTAAAAAAATATATATATCTAAAAATGGGCTCTGAGGAAGGATTGCCATATGTTCCAGCGTAATATGATAACCAGTGACATCTAGAAATAATGGCTTCCTCAAAAAACACTCGAAATGGAAAATAATAGAATAATTTGAAGGAACTGCATTGGAGAGGAGAATATAGTGACACGAAAACAATAATTAATCTAAAAATAAATGGCCAGCTTGAAAAATTATAAGAAAAAAAAAACAAAGTAATAAAAGGCAGAAGAAGACACTGAAATCTGTAGAAAATGGAGAACTTAATAACACTGGCATATGCAAGAAACAAAAATAAAGACGAAAGGATGGAAATAAGAATAAAGGAAAAATAACGAAGATAATGCTAGGAGTATGGATAAAGGAAAGCGTAAAGAAGGAATAATGAAGGCAGAAAGCTTTGGTGATGGTAGGAATGTATAATGCGTGAATGGAAATTAAATATTATAATGTAGGAAGAAAGGAGGGAGGGAGGGAAAGCTCGTGGGGAGGGAGGGAAAATGAGGCTTGGAGGGAAACAGCTGGCCCTTTTCTTCTTTCCTCCCTACCTTCCCTCCCTTTTCCCTCATATCCTCATCCATTTTCTTCCCCTTCCTTCCTTCCTTCCTTAACTTCCTTTCCCTTTGTTTCCTTCGCCCCTTTTCATGCGCTCCCTTTTCTTTCCTCTTCCTCTCTTCGTCTCTTTTCTTCCTTTGTCTTCAGTTTTCGCTTTCTTTTCTGTTTCCCTCTCTTTCCCCTTTCACCATCTATAAATAATTCTTCCTTAATCTCTTTGCCCTCTCTCTCTTCCTTTAGCCTTTCCATCTCTTCCCTGTCTTTCCTTCCATCTCTTCGTTCCCCCTCCTTCTTCTCCCTCTCTCTTCCTTCTTTCCTCTCTCTTCCTTTTCTTCTCCCTCTCTGTCCTTTCTCTTCTCCTCTCTCCCTCCTTCCCAAAGCAACATTTCCTTCCTCCTCCTCTTCCTTCTCTCTTTCCCTATCTCTCCCTCCCCTGCCCACACTCTCATCCTTACCTTTCTCTCCTCTCACCTTTTCACACCTTCTCTCTCTCTCTCTCTCTCTCTCTCTCTCTCTCTCTCTCTCTCTCTCCCCTCAATCCTCTCCCTTCCCATTAATCCCTTTCAACCCTTTCTCTCTACCTCTCCCTGTTCCTCTCTCTCTTCCCTCTCTCCCTCCTCAACCCTCTCCCTCTCCTGTCCTGATCAGCATCGATTTTCCTCTTCCTCTGCCTACCTCCCTGTCAGCCACCCTCTCCCCTCTCTCCCTCCCTCTACCTCCCTGCCACCCTCTCTCCCTCTCTCTCTACCTCCTCCCTACCTCCCTGCCACCCTCTCTGTCCCTCCTTCTCCCTCCCTCTCTCCTATATCCCAGGTAACTCTGCTTCCTCCCTTCCTCCCTCCCTCCCTCTCCGTCTGTTCCTCTTTTTACACCCTACCACTTCCCCTCCTTCCATCCTTTCTTTCTCTGCCTGTCCCTTTCCTTTCCCCTTCCAACTCCTTTTCTTTCCTTTTAAATTCCTCTCTCTCTCTCTCTCTCTCTCTCTCTCTCTCTCTCTCTCTCTCTCTCTCTCTCTCTCTCTCTCTCTCTCTCTCCCAACTCATTTCCACCCCTTCCCCTTCCCCCTCTGTTGCTCCGCTTATCCATGCTCTTATCCTTCCTCTCGCTACCCTCTCCTTCCCCTACTTCCCATCCATTCCCCCCTCCCCTCATCCCCTCCTTTCTTCCCCCCATTCCCTCTCTTATTCCCTTCCCTCTCCCTCGTCTCTTCCTTTTCCTCTCTCCCCTTTCTTTCTCCCCTCGCCCCTTCCTTTCCCTCTCTCCCCCTTTCTTTCTCCCCTCCTCCTCTCCCCCTCCCCCTCCCTCTCCCCCTCCCCTCTCACTCCTGCTCCGGATGTCTTTAATTCGTCCACCATTTTTTTTTTTCAATCCAATTTTTCATATTTTTCACTTTTCACTCTTTTTCATTGTGGTCATTAGTTCGTTTACATTCAGGTTTTTATAGAATTTTTTATCTATATGTACATGTATCTCTCTGTCTATCTATCTATCTATCTATCTGTCTCTGTCTGTCTGTCTGTCTATCCTCCTGTCTGTCTATCTGTCTGTTTATCTTTTTTTTTGTCTTTCTCTTCGTAAATATTGTCTTTCATATTTCTGTCCTTTTGGGGGAAGGGTCTGTACTTCCCTTTATCTATCTATACATCTACCTACCAACCTACCTACCCACCTACCTACCTACCATTCCACCTACCTACCTACCTTCCTACCTACCTACCTGCCTACCTACCTACCAACCTACCTACCAACCAACCAACCAACCAACCAACCAACCAACCACCAATCTACCTACCTACCTACCTACCTACCAACCAACCAACCAACCAACCACCAATCTACCTACCTACCTACCTACCCACCTACCTACCTACCTACCTACCTACCTACCACCCATCATCCCATCCACCCATCCACCCTTCCTTCTTACCTACTAACCAACCAACGATTCACCCATCCACTTACCCTCCCACCTACCTACCTGCCTACCTACCTACCCGCTTACCTGCCTACCTACTATTCATCTCCTAGGCACCACCTGCTCCCCATCGCTCATCTTTTATCGCCCCATTTATCTCCCCAGTTCTCCCCACCAACACTTTCGGCCATTTCTCCCCATTTATAAATTTAAGTATTATATTTAACGTAATTGCATAAGAGTAGTGTTATTTCTGTGTGTGTGTGTGTGTGTGTGTGTGTGTGTGTGTGTGTGTGTGTGTGTCTTTTAAGATTACGGAACAAACTGGAAAGTGAAATATGATAAGAAGAAGAAAAAGTTGACAGAAAATCATGTGAGAAATAATACTGATCCGGAAACAGAATATTTATGTACCATTTTCATAGCGTTATAGCCTAATCACGAGTGGGGATCGCTAGGTGTGTATGATCTACGTATCCTTGTATCTCCGCGTCTCTCTCCCCATCTCCCCATCCAGGTTCAATCTCCCTCCCCCCTCGCCCTCTCTCCCCTCTTATCCACAAAATCGTCCTGGGTCATATTTTTTTCCGCTGCCCTCTCCACATCCCATTTCGCTCACCTGCATCCTAACGAAGACAAAGAAAAGGTGGATTTTTTGCGTAAATATTAATCGATTTGTATTTTGGGTGACACGAAGGAGAAAAAAGAGACAGGGGGTGAGAGATGGGGGAGAGTGTGAGAAAAAGGAGAGGGGGTGAAGGGAGAAGGGAGAGAGAGGAGTGGAGGAGTAGAGGAGCAAGGAGAGGGGAAGGGAAGGAATGGAAGAGAAAAAGGAGGGAAGAGGGGAGATGGAGGGTGTAAGAGGGGCGGAAAAAAAAGAAAAGAGAGAAGAAAGAGAGAGAGAGAGAGAGAGAGGGGGGGGGAAGGAAGGAGGGAGAGAAGTGGGGGGGACGTTGAGTGAATGTGGAGGGGAGAAAAAGGAAGAGAAAGAGGAGAAGGAGGTGAAGGAAGCGAGAGAAGAGGAGAGAGAGGTGAAGTGAGAGGAGAGAGGGGAGGGAAAGACAGAGGGTGATGCGAGAGGGAGAGAAGGGATGAGAGAAGTAGGAAGTAACAAGGAGGGAAGGAGAGAAGGATGGAAAGGTGTGTGAAGGAGAGAGGGAAAGAGAGAGTAAGGAAGGAAAGAATAGGCCTAGTTAGGGACTGAGGGAGGGAGGAAGGAGAGAGAGAAAGGAAGTATGAGAAGGAAAGAAGGGTGAGAGAAGGAGGAAGTAAAGAGGAGAGGGAAGGAGTGAGAGGAAAGGAAGGGTAGATGGAAGAAAGGGAAGGAAATAAAAGAGGAAGGCAAGGGAAGAGAAAGGAGAGAAAATTAGAGGAAGTGAGAGATGGAAGGAGTGAGGGAAGGAGGAAGGAGGGAGTGAAGGAAGGAGGAAGTGGAGGGAAAGGAGGGTCAGTATCCTAAAATATCTCCTTCCAAAGTGGGTTTTCTTGTCTGTCTAAAAATATCCCACGGAAATTTGCCCTTATCAGTTCCCCCCCTCTTATCTCTCACCCCTCCCTCTCCCCTTCCCCTTTCTCCTTCTCCTCTCCATCTCTCTCCCTCTCCTCTCTTCACTCTCCCCCTCTCCTCTTCCCTCTCCCACTCTCCCTTCCCCACCCCATGCGTCCTCCTCTCCCTGTGGAAGTGAAACACCCTGCGTTTGACAATCGTTAGGGAGGGACAGACGGACAAGGCCATAGGGAAGGATGAAGGAAAAATAAGTAGCGTATATACACTACCATAACATGTAAGTGAATTAATAGTGAAAATTACTGATGAAAAACCGAAATGATGAAGGAAGAGGATAAAAGAGAAAACAGAAGATGATGTAGGAGAGGAAGAGAGGAGAGGAAGAGGAGGGGAAGAGAGGAGAAGAAAATGATAGAGGAGAAAAAGGAGGGGAAGAGAGGAGGAGATAATGACAGAGAAGGAAGAAGAGGGGAAGAGAGGAGATAATGATAGAGGAGGAAGAAGAAGGGAAGAGAGGAGAAGGAGGAGGAGGAGGAGGAGGATTAAATGGATTGAGGGTAGGGAGGATAAAGATAGGGAAGGGAGCAGGTGACGAGAGGATAAGAGCAAGATTAATGGTGAGGGACTGAGTTACGAGGGGGAGAGAGAGAGAGAGAGAGAGAGAGAGAGAGAGAAGATTAACAGACAGACAGATAGATTTATAGATAGA